>NC_134361.1:210649614-210822114 GCF_048569485.1 Anomaloglossus baeobatrachus | reverse complement strand
TATATATATATATATATATATATATATATATATATATATATATATATATATATATATAATATATATAAAATATGTGTGTGTGTATATATACTATATATAATATGGGTATGTATGTGTGTGTGTGTGTGTACATATATATATATAATATATATATATATATATATATATATATATATATATATATATAATATAGTGTATATATATGTATATATATATATATATATATATATATATATATATATATACATATATATACACTATATTATATATATATATATATATATATACTATATATATTATATATATATATATATATATATACTATATATATTATATATATATATATATGATATATATTATCTATATAAATATATTATATATGTACACACACACACACTCACACATACATACCCATATTATATATAGTATATATACACACACACATATTTATATATATATATATATATATATATATATATATATATATATATATATATATATATATATATATATATATATATATATACATACACACACACACAGTATATATTGTATATAATTTTTTACACATACATATATATACACATATATATATGTATATATATATATGAGGGGACTGCAGGGTTGGTAAAGCTGTTTATTATGGGGGGCATTAGCTACTTAGAGGGGGCTTATATTAATATGTCTTTTCCTCGCAGGGGAACACAGTGGAGCTTCCTGAGGAGGAGAACACACCAGAGAAGAGGGTGGACCGGATCTTTGCGATGATGGACAAGGTGAGGGAAGCAGAAGTTGTGTCCCTGAATAGATCTTGCAGAATCCCCCCCACCCTCCCCCCAAAAAAAAAAAAAATCCCCCTTCAGATGAGTGAGGCTGTTGGAGAATTCTGCTGGGTGTGAATATGTACCATCGGGAGCGATATTAACCCTTCTTGCACTTTCTTTCCAGAACTCAGACGGTAAACTCACCCTGCAGGAGTTTCAGGAAGGATCAAAGGCGGACCCCTCAATCGTGCAGGCGCTATCGCTATATGACGGGCTGGTATAGGGGCCACCGGCCGCCGCTGCGTGTAAGTCACTTCTCATTACTGGTATCTGGGGTTCGGCTTCTGGACGGGGTCAGTCCAGATTATCAGTCCGTGGTGCTGCAGATGCCGGATTACAGGAGACGGTAAGAGGATCATTAATAGGCAGCGACGGTATCTGGTCCGACGTGCACAGTTGCTTTACTTCCAGTGGGTTTACAAGTCCCAGCAACTCCTCCCATTACTTCTCCACTTCCCAATCTGCCCCTATGGCGTGGATTCTGCACCAGAAATTCCCATGGTCCATGTCATAGCAGAGAGTGGGGTCCTGCTCTTATAATGCAGATTGCCGTACGCAGACCCCCGAGAGTTGTCAGATCTCTTCCAGTATCGGTGCAGACCCCGACTTATCTATTACAAGTGTCTGCACAGGGAGGAACACTGAGCGCAATAAAGGAGGAAACTGAGTACAACTGAGTGCGCTGCAGTAACTATGTGTCACCACAAGAGGGAGCAGAAGAGCCATAACACGGAGAACAATAACAAGATATATCAGCACTGGAGCGGTATAAGAGGAGCTGATATCAGGAGCGGTATAAGAGGGGCTGATATCAGGAGCGTTATAACAGGAGCTGATATCAGGAGCGGTATAAGAGGGGCTGATATCAGGAGCATTCTAAGAGGGGCTGATATCAGGAGCATTATAAGAGGGGCTGATATCAGGAGCGTTATAAGAGGAGCTGATATCAGGAGCATTATAAGAGGGGCTGATATCAGGAGCGTTATAAGAGGAGCTGATATCAGGAGCATTATAAAGCTGGGTTTACACACTGAGACTTTCTAGCGATCCAACCTGCGATCTCAACCTAGCCGGGATCGCTACAAAGTCTCTGGTGAGCTGTCAAACAGGCAGACCTGGCCAACGACCTAACAGCGATCCGGACCTGCAGAGCGACTAGCTGGTCGTTGGGGACGTGTCAAAAAAGCAGGTGAACTTCACCCGACTTCATTTAATGTAAATAAATAAATAATTAAAAAATCCGGCGTGCGGTCCCCCCCTATTTTAATACCAGCCAGATAAAGCCATACGGCTGCAGGCTGGTATTCTCAGGATGGGGAGCCCCACGTTATGGGGAGCCCCCCAGCCTAACAATATCAGCCAACAGCCGCCCAGAATTGCCGCATACATTAGATGCGACAGTTCTGGGACTGTACCCGGCTCTTCCCGATTTGCCCTGGTGCGTTGGCAAATTGGGGTAATAAGGAGTTAATGGCAGCCAATAGCTGCCAATAAGTCCTAGATTAATCATGTCAGGCGTCTCCCCGAGATTCCTTCCATGATTAATCTGTAAGTGACAGTAAATAAACACACACACCCGAAAAAATCCTTTATTAGAAATTAAAAACACAAACACATTCCCTCATTACCAATTTATTACCCACAACAAAGCCCTCCTTGTCCGGCGTAATCCACGGTCCTCCAGCGTCGCATCCAGCTCTGCTGCATGCAGGTGACAGGAGCAGCAGAAGACACAGCCGCTCCTGTCACCTGCACGCAGCTAATGAAGAGAGCCGTGTGATCGGCTGAGCTGTCACTGAGGTTACCTGGATCCAGCGGTGGATCCAGCGGTGGCCGCGGGTAACCTCAGTGACAGCTTAGCTGATTGCGCTACTCACCTCATTTGCTGCGTGGAGCTGACCGGAGCGGCGGTGAGTAGCGCGATCAGCTGAGCTGTCACTGAGGTTACCCGTGGCCACCGCTGCATCCACCGCTGGATCCAGGTAACCTCAGTGACAGCTCAGCCGATCACACGGCTCTCTTCATTAGCTGCGTGCAGGTGACAGGAGCGGCTGTGTATTCTGCAGCTCCTGTCACCTGCATGCAGCAGAGCTGGATGCGACACTGGAGGACCGTGGATTACGCCGGACAAGGAGGGCTTTGTTGTGGGTAATAAATTGGTAATGAGGGAATTTGTTAGTGTTTTTTATTTCTAATAAAGGATTTTTCGGGTGTGTGTGTTTTTTAACTGTAATTTACAGATTAATCATGGAAGGTGTCTCATAGACGCCTGACATGATTAATCTAGGACTTATTGGCAGCTATGGGCTGCCAATAACTCCTTATTACCCCGATTTGCCAACGCACCAGGGCAAATCGGGAAGAGCCGGGTACAGTCCCAGAACTGTCGCATCTAATGTATGCGGCAATTCTGGGCGGCTGCTGGCTGATATGGTTAGGCTGGGGGGCTCCCCATAACGTGGAGCTCCCCATCCTGAGAATACCAGCCTTCAGCCGTATGGCTTTATCTGGCTGGTATTAAAATTGGGGGGGACCTCACGACGGATTTTTAAATTATTTATTTATTTATTTTACTGCACAGTATAGACACGCCCACCGGCTGCTGTGATTGGGTGCAGTGACACAGCTGTCACTCAGCGTGTGGGCGTGTCTCACTGCAACCAATCACATTTGCCGGTGGGCGGGGAAAAGCAGGGAATACGAGATTGTTTAATGAGCGGCCGGCTTTTTCAAAAAAGGAAAAGCCGCTGGAGCAGAGTGAACGCCGTGCAGCGCCGGTGATCGGGGATCGGTGAGTATGAGAGAGGGGGGGAAACTTCAGTCACTCGGGGGATTAGCGGTCACCGGTGAATCCTTCACAGGTGACCGCTAATCAGGACGCTACACAGACAGAGCCGCGGAGTCGCTGTAAAGTCCCCTTTACACACTGAAACTTGCTAGCGATGCATGCTGCACAGCGGGAAACAAAGGACCTAGGAATGGTCCTGAACGATTTGTAGCGATCAGCAACTTCACAGCAGGGGCCAGGTCGCTGATAGGTTTCACACACTGCAATGTCGCTGGGGAGGTCGCTGTAACGTCACAAAACCAGTGACGTTACAGCGATGTCGTTTGCGATGTTGCAGTGTGTAAAGCCAGCTTAAGAGGAGCTGATATCAGGAGCATTCTAAGAGGAGCTGATATCAGGAGCATTATAAGAGGAGCTGATATCAGGAGCGTTATAAGAAGAGCTGATATCAGGAGCGTTATAAGAGGGGCTGATATCAGGAGCGTTATAAGAGGAGCTGATATCAGGAGCGTTATAAGAGGAGCTGATATCAGGAGCATTATAAGAGGAGCTGATATCAGGAGCGTTATAAGAAGAGCTGATATCAGGAGCATTACAAGAGGCTGATATCAGGAGCATTATAAGAGGAGCTGATATCAGGAGCGTTATAAGAAGAGCTGATATCAGGAGCATTACAAGAGGCTGATATCAGGAGCATTATAAGAGGGGCTGATATCAGGAGCATTATAAGAGGGGCTGATATCAGGAGCATTATAAGAGGAGCTGATATCAGGAGCGTTATAAGAGGAGCTGATATCAAGAGCATTATAAGAGGAGCTAATATCAGGAGCATTATAAGAGGGGCTGATATCAGGAGCATTATAAGAGGGGCTGATATCAGGAGCGTTATAAGAGGGGCTGATATCAGGAGCATTATAAGAGGGGCTGATATCAGGAGCATTAAGGTCCAGTCACACTAAGCAACTTACCAGCGATCCCAACAACGATAGGGATTGCTGGTAAGTTGCTAGGAGGTTGCTGGTGAGATGTCACACTGCGACGCTCCAGCGATCCCACCAGCAACCTGACCTGGCAGGGATCGCTGGAGCGTCGCTACACAAGTTGCTGGTGAGCTCACCAGCAACCAGTGACCAGCCCCCAGCGCAGCGTGGAAGATGCTGCGCTTGGTAACTAAGGTAAATATCGGGTAACCAACCCGATATTTACCTTGGTTACCACCGCACGGAGCTACACGTGCAGAGAGCAGGGAGCAGCGCACACTGAGCGCTGGCTCCTTGCTCTCCTAGTTACAGCACACATTAACCCGATGTGTGCTGCAGCTAAATGTGCACAGAGCAGGGAGCAGCGCACAATGCTTAGCGCTGGCTCCTTGCTCTCCTAGTTACAGCACACATCGGGTTAATTAACCCGATGTGTGCTGCAGCTACATGTGCACAGAGCAGGAGCCGGCACTGACAGTGAGAGTGGAGGAGGCTGGTATAGAAGGTAAATATCGGGTAACCAAGGACAGGGCTTCTTGGTTACCCGATGTTTACATTGGTTACCAGCCTCCACAGAAGCCGGCTCCTGCTGCCTGCACATTTAGTTGTTGCTGTCTCGCTGTCACACACAGCGATCTGTGCTTCACAGCGGGACAGCAACAACTAAAAAATGGCCCAGGACATTCAGCAACAACCAACGACCTCACAGCAGGGGCCAGGTTGTTGCTGGATGTCACACACAGCAACATCGCTAGCAACGTCACAAAAGTTGTTCGTTAGCAGCGATGTTGCTAGCGATGTTGCTTAGTGTGACGGGGCCTTTATAAGAGGGGCTGTTATCAGGAGCATTATAAGAAGAGCTGATATCAGGAGCGTTATAAGAGGAGCTGATATCAGGAGCGTTATAAGAGGAGCTGATATCAGGAGCGTTATAAGAGGAGCTGATATCAGGAGCGTTATAAGAGGAGCTGATATCAGGAGCATTATAAGAAAAGCTGATATCAGGAGCGTTATAAGAGGAGCTGCTGACAGGAGCATTATAAGAGGAGCTGATATCAGGAGCATTATAAGAGGAGCTGATATCAGGAGCATTATAAGAGGAGCTGATATCAGGAGCATTATAAGAGGAGCTGATATCAGGAGCATTATAAGAGGAGCTGATATCAGGAGCGTTATAAGAGGAGCTGATATCAGGAGCGTTATAAGAGGAGCTGATATCAGGAGCATTATAAGAAAAGCTGATATCAGGAGCGTTATAAGAGGAGCTGCTGACAGGAGCATTATAAGAGGAGCTGATATCAGGAGCATTATAAGAGGAGCTGATATCAGGAGCATTATAAGAGGAGCTGATATCAGGAGCATTATAAGAGGAGCTGATATCAGGAGCATTATAAGAGGAGCTGATATCAGGAGCGTTATAAGAGGAGCTGATATCAGGAGCTTTATAAGAGGAGCTGATATCAGGAGCGTTATAAGAGGGGCTGATATCAGGAGCATTATAAGAGGAGCTGATATCAGGAGCGTTATAAGAAAAGCTGATATCAGGAGCGTCATAAGAGGGGCTGATATCAGTCACATGTAATGTCTGGAAGTTATATTAGCACTGGAGCGTTATAGGAGGGGCTGATATCAGTCACATATTTGGCCACTTCTCTTCCTTTCTGTGGCTCTTCCAGTCTCTCTGTGTCTCTGTACAACCTGCCGGTGACACTCTGTGATGCTCTCAGTTCAGTGGACACAATTTATGCTGATTTTTAATCTTTTTCTTGTTGTTTTTTTTTGCAGATGCCCCGGGTGATCGTCTCTTTCCTGCGCCACCAGACCAATGTCAGCAGCTTCTCTCCCTCTTACCAATCACTCCCATACAGCGCCAGGACGAGGACGCCCATGTTGACATGCCCCATCACCTTCGCCCAGCGCTGGCGGCCGGCAGGAGGCGCCGCAGCATCTGCCTGTGCGCCCGGGCACCCGCCATGCTTCAGTTTTTACAGCGTCCCGTCTCCTTCTTGCTGCTTCTTGTGTTATCTTGCACTCGGAGAGGATTGCTTATCCACAAGGAAGAGCTGGCCCCAATCTCCAGGCCCGAGGATCCCACCCCGGACCTCACAAATCCTCCCCCCAGGAGGATAGTCAGAGACGACAGCAGAGACTACAGGGGCTGCCCCACGCCTGCAGTATTTCACCAAACAAACACTTCTTGGGGAGAAAAAAAAAAAAGGGATGAGCAATGCGCGGCCGCCACGGGGCGGTGACCACCATGCTGAATTGTGCGGTTTTTTTGTGAAATATGTGATTTTTTTATACATATATGTAAAGCATAATCTTTTTATTTATTTTTTATGTAATTGTTGTGTCACAAGCTTCCGGGTCTGAGGGCGGGGAGTGGGCGGGGGATGGGGGGGTCATATTGGCTGCGACTCACTTTTGTCTTTTTTTTCACGGTACAGTAACGCAATTTTACTTTATGCAAAAAAAAAAAGGGAGTTAAGAAAAAAAAAAAAAGATACCGACTCTGTATCAGGTGCGAATGGAAGTAAATGTAATTTTTATTTATTTTTTATGCTTTTCTTGTCCTGATGGAACAAAAAGTTGCAAATATTCTGCAAGGAGGGTTTGGGAATTAAAGAAAGAAGCAGCGATAGGTTTATATTTTGTAGATGTAATGGTAAAAAAGAAAAAGTGTATATGCAGTACCTGCCTGCATCCACAAGGGGCGCTACTGAGAACTGCTGTATCTGGATTACCAGTTGTGGGGAGGAGTGTAGGAGGGTGGCGTGTATGGTGGCAGAAAACAAACCTACGAAATATAAGACGTGAATAAATCCGCAGGAATCTGAAGCGATTGCATGGATCAATATTGGGGAATTGCAATATAAGCGATTGTATTCTGAGCAGTAAACAAAGTGCCAGATCAATGCATTATCCGCCCTGGATGATGGTGGTAGTAGTCCATACTGGGTTATGAACGAACGTGCCAATCCTGGAGGGGGCAGAGCTCAGTCACTCGACCGTTGCCAAAATAAGACCCCATTTTTCTGACTGGGAAGCCCCCGGGGTCCTGGGAGACATACATATACATATATATATAATATAATATATATATATATATATATATATATATATATAAATAAAAATATATTAGTGCCTTGCGACAGAATTCAGCCCCCTTGAATTTTTCAGCCTTTTCCCACATTTCAGGCTTCAAACATAAAGATAAAATGTTAATGTTCTGGTGAAGAATCAGCAACAAGTGGACACAATTGTGAAGATGAAGGAAATTTATTGCGTATTTTAAACTTTTGTAAAAAAATAACTGAAAATTGTGGCGTGCAATATTATTCATCCCCTTTACTTTCAGTGCAGCAAACTCACTCCAGAAGTTGATTGAGGATCTCTGAATGATCCAATGTTGTCCTAAATGACTGATGATGATAAATGTAAGCCCCTGTGTGTAATGAAGTCTCCGTATAATGCCCCTGCTCTGTGATAGTCTCAGGGTTCAGTATAAAGCGCAGAGAGCATCATGAAGACCAAGGAACACAACAGGCAGGTCCGTGATACTGTTGTGGAGAAGTTTAAAGCCAGATTTGGTTACAAAAAGATTTCCACAACTTTAAACATCCCAAGGAGCACTGTGCAAGCGATCATATTGAAATGGAAGGAGAATCATACCACTCCAAATCTACTAAGACCCGGCCGTCCATCCAAACTATCATCTCACACAAGGAGAAGACTGATCAGAGATGCAGCCAAGAGGCCCATGATCCCTCTGGATGATCTGCAGAGATCTACAGCTGAGGTGGAAGAGTCTGTCCATAGGACAACAATCAGTCGTACACTGCACAAATCTGGCCTTTATGGAGGAGTGGCAAGAAGAAAGCCATTTCTCAAAGATATCCATAAAAAGTGTTGGGTAAAGTTTGCCACAAGCCACCTGGAGACACCAAACATGTGGAAGAAGGGGCTCTGCTCAGATGAAACCAAAATCAAACTATTTGGGCACAATGCCAAACGATATGTTTAGCGTATAAGCAACACAGCTCATCGCCCTGAACACACCATCCCCACTGTCAAACATGGTGGTGGCAGCATCATGGTTTGGGCCTGCTTTTCTTCAGTAGGGACAGGGAAGATGGTTAAAATTGATGGGAAGATGGATGGAGCCAAATACAGGACCATTCTTGAAGAAAACCTGTTGGAGTCTGCAAAAGACCCGAGACTGGGACGGAGATTTGTCTTCCAACAAGACAATGATCCCAAACATAAAGCAAAATCTACAATGGAATGGTTCACAAATAACCGTCTCCAGGTGTTAGAATGGCCAAGTCACAGTCCAGACCTGAACCCAATCGAGAATCTGTGGAAAGAGCTGAAAACTGCTGTTCACAAACGCCTCCATCCAACCTCACTCAGCTCCAGCTGTTTACAAAGGAAGAATGGGCGAGAATTTCACCTCTCCATGTGCAAAACTGATAGACACATACCCCAAGAGACTGCAGCTGTAATCGCAGCAAAAGGGGGCGCTACAAAGTATAAACTTACAGGGGATGAATAATATTGCACGCCACAATTGTCAGTTATTTGTTTTTCATAAAAGTTTAAAATAAGCAATAAATTTCCTTCACCTTCACAATTGTGTCCACTTGTTGATTCTTCACCAGAACATTAATATTTTTATCTTTATTTTTGAAGCCTGAAATGTGGGAAAAGGTTGAAAAATTCAAGGGGCCGAATACTTTCGCAAGGCACTGAGATAGATATATATATATATATATATATATAGATATATATATATATATATATATATATATATATATAAATAATGGGCATGTACCTCCATTTAACCCCTGACCGCTATGAATGTAATTCCCATGGTTGATACTCGGACATAGAGCGCCGGCCTATTACAGGGCGCTATCACTGCGGAGGTCTAGGACCGTATAGCGCCATCTTCAGGACCCCCGCCGTGTGATATCACAATGCCAGGAGTGCAGTGCTGCCTCCATCCTGGGGTCCGGACATATCCGCAGCCCCCGCAGGCTCCAGTGTTGGGCTGATATCTTATCTGTGCAGCTTTGTATATAAATTCTTGGTTCATCTCGTCGTCCTGACCCCCGACCACGTCACCAGTGGGGGGCAGCAGCGGGTGATCGAGGAGGGGGCAGTAATGGCTGTATACTCATATTCTGCACATTTCTTGATTCATCATTCTTTTTCCAAAAATTATTTCGGCGTGACGTCGTCTGATCGCAGTCTCTTCTTTCTGACAACAAAAAAAAAAGGGCGAGGGTTGGATAAGGTTCTAGAAACAGCGCCCCACCCGTCTGCAGGTCATGCCTGGGATTGCAGCTGGTGTTCACCGGAATAATAGTGGTTTAGCTGCAATCTCAGACACGACCTGTGGACAGTGGTGGCGCTGTTCTTAGAAGCGGACATGTTTTTCTCCTCCTGTACAACCTCCATACTGAACACTGGATGGGTTGGAGCTCTTGGTAATGACAATACGTCTTTTTCTGTAGCCTCTAATACGGCGTCGGCGCTGCATTAGGGCCCGTTCACACTGCGCGCAGGCGGTGGCAGCATTGTGGATATGAGGTTATGAAGCAAAAGCTTGTGGAGATTTGCTATTAATCGGGTTCCTGCATGCAGTCCATGCTGGGACTTGTAGTTTTCCACTGGTTGGAATCTGTTTTTCTGCAGTCACCACTAGGGGGTGCTCACTGCATTGAACTCAATAATAAACCCTGAGCCCCTTTAAAATAAAAAAAGATTTACTGAAGGGGTTAATATGATAATTCTCCGCCAGCCCAGACACTGACGGCAACTCCTCGGGTGCAGGAGACGCGATGTGACCCGACAGCAGAGTGTGCAGCGCGTGGGCGGCCGGCATGGCCACCAATGCAGGATCCCCATTAACCTGTCTGGTGTAATTCAGAACAGCGCGGCTGACGGCTGCGGCCGGGGCCTGGCAGTATGCAGGGAGCGCCCGCCATTATCATAGCTTTATTAATGGATGTGATGGATCGGCATCACGTGGCCTGAGCCCTCCCGCAGCACCGCACTGACATCTCAGCTGCTAACACAGCCATAATGAGGGTAACCAGGCTGCCCGGTGGCACCACAGAGGGCCAACGTGTGGCATTAGGATGGGTATCACCGGCTGCCGCCCTCCACAGATATCACATGCACAGAGAGTGTACGCGTATGTCAACCTCCACCTTCTAACACCAACATGCAGAGCCGGAATCAGGACAGTACAGTTAGTACTGTATCATGCACAAAACAAAGGGGCCCAATAGGGCCACATCTGCCATAACACATAGCATTCTGCAGTTTATCTGACTAGTCCCACTACCAATATATATTGAGATATGCAGTTTATTCAAATGCTAGTATATATGGATATCTGCAAATATATATACCAGCAGTGAATAATCCGCAGATTATTCACTGCTGGTATATACATATCTGCGGTTTATTCACTGCTGGTATATATGGATATCTGCGGTTTATTCACTGCTGGTATATACTGGATATCTGCGGTTTATTCAGTGCTGGTATATATGGATATCTGCGGTTTATTCAGTGCTGGTATATATATGGATATCTGCGGTTTATTCACTGCTGGTATGTATGCATATCTGTGGTTTATTCTTTGCTGCTATATATATTGATATGAGCAGTTTATTCACTGCTAGGATATATGGATAGTCTGCAGTTTATTCACTGCTGGTATGTATGCATATCTGCGGTTTATTCACTGCTGGGATATATGGATATCTGCCGTTTATTCTCTGCTGGTATATACTGTATATATGAAATATCTGCGTTGATTTACTGATGGTATATATATTGATATCTGCGGTTTATTCACTGCTGGTATATATGGATATCTGCGGTTTATTTAGTGCTGGTATATATGGATATGTGTTTTTTTCACTGCTGGTATATACTGATATCTGAGGTTTTATCACAGCTGGTATATATAAATATCTGCGGATTATTCACTGCTGGTATATATGAATATCTGCATTTTATTTACTGCTGGTATATATGGATATCTGCGGTTTATTTACTACTGGCATATATATTGATATCTGCGGATTATTCACTGCTGGTATATATATTGATATCTGCAGTTTAAATCACGGCTGGTATATATGGATATCTGCGGTGTATTTACTACTGGTATATATATATTGATATCTGTGAATTATTCACTGCTGATATATATTGATATCTGCGGTTTAATCACGGCTGGTATATATGGATATCTGCGGTTTATTTACTGCTGGTATATATATTGATATCTGTGGATTATTCACTGCTGGTATATATATATATATTGATATCTGCGATTTACTGCTGGTATATATATTGATATCTGCGGTTTATTTACTGCTGGTATATATATTGATATCTGCGGTTTATTTACTGCTGGTATATATATCGATATCTGTGGATTATTCACTGCTGGAATATTTTGACATATGCAGATTTTTCACGGCTGGTATATATTCATTCATTCTTACACCAGACAGGCATGTCCAAGTAAAGGTTTAGAAATATAATTTCAGATTTTATCATGTGACAATTTGATTGTACAGGGCCCTGCGGGCGGCTCTGCCAACATACAAGATGTCATTATCACAATTGTTTTGTTCTTTTTTTGCCTGCAGTTACAAATCCCCAGCAAATCCAACATCCACCACTAGAGGGAGCATTAGATATATATATTAAAAAAAATAATAATAAATAAATAAAAAAGGGATCCTCAGGGGTGGAGACTCACATCTATGGGCGTGGTCAGACCAATGTGGGTGTGGTTTAGGGTCAGGACTGTGTTTTTACAGGAGGTGTATACAGTTTTGTAAATCCTGCTTGTCCCGCGCCCTCTGCACGCTCTGCCGCACTGTACCCCGCTGCACTGCACTCTGCCGCACTGCACACCCCGCTCGCCTCCTCTTCTGCATGTCTTGCTGCCTTGTCTACAGCTTTATGGAAACTAAATGACTAAAACTTGAGAAATGACACCGGAGCCGCTCGTACATCAGTGTTACACTCCGCATGTGGGAAACCTAACTATACAAAGTATTTTTTACCAAAAGGCAACGCGGCTCCGTGCGGAGCGCACATCGGGGTAGATATCAATGGGATAAAAAAAATAAAATAAAATGTAGAATATTTATAAATTGTATTTTTATTTTGTTTTATTTGGATTTTAATTTTATTTTTTATAAATGTTCAATAAAAACACATTCTTCATTCCGCACTTTACACTGATCACTCGGCTTTTCTTTATTGATTTTATTATATGTTTGGGTAAAACTGGGACTGATGTGAATAATATCATTAATCTTTTACCACAACCTGTATACCAGCTACCGCTCTGCCCCCAACTGATACAGCGCTCAATGATGCATCTCTATATACAGGAAGCTCTGTAGATTTATATCAGATCCTGTCTGAAGCCACCACTAGGGGGAGCTCCCTGTATACAGAGATACATGATAAGATCCTGTCTGCAGCCTCCACTAGGGAAAGCTCCCTGTATACAGAGATACATGATAAGATCCTGTCTGCAGCCACCACTAGGGGGAGCTCCCTGTATACAGAGATACATGATAAGATCCTGTCTGCAGTCACCACTAGGGGGAGCTGCCTGTATACAGAGATACATGATAAGATCCTGTCTGCAGCCACCACTAGGGGGAGCTCCCTGTATACAGAGATACATGATAAGATCCTGTCTGCAGCCACCACTAGGAGGAGCTCCCTGTATACAGAGATACATGATAAGATCCTGTCTGCAGCCACCACTAGGGGGAGCTCCCTGTATACAGAGATACACGATAAGATCCTGTCTGCAGCCACCACTAGGGGGAGCTCCCTGTATACAGAGATACACGATAAGATCCTGTCTGCAGCCACCACTAGGGGGAGTTCCCTGTATACAGAGATACATGATAAGATCCTGTCTGCAGCCACCACTAGGGGGAGGTCCCTGTATACAGAGATACATGATAAGATCCTGTCTGCAGCCACCACTAGGGGGAGTTCCCTGTATACAGAGATACATGATAAGATCCTGTCTGCAGCCACCACTAGGGGGAGGTCCCTGTATACAGAGATACAGGATAAGATCATGTCAGCAGCCACCACTAGGCGGAGGTCCCTGTATACAGAGATACAGGATAAGATCATGTCAGCAGCCACCACTAGGGGGAGCTGAACTAGTTGAGCAGCCCGGACGCAGCAGAGCAAATTGCACCCGTTGGAAGGGTTATGATCTGAACCAAACACTTAACCCATAAACAGAGTGTGAATCCGAACAGGGGAACGCTGGACCAAGCATGAAGGAGCAAAAAGTGATTAATAAACTAGAATTAAATCATCAAGGTTGTGTATGATGGAAAAATCCCGTCACGTAATTAATGAACCATTCAAGGAACTAAAATGGCTCCAAATAATAACAGGAATAAAACAACTCAAGGAGGAACGTGTCATAAAGTAATGTCTGTCTGCAAAACCACCGAAAAGATGCAGAAAAATGGTGACCGTGTGGATGAAGCGGTAAAAAATGGAAGACAGACCCGATGTCTGATGATGAGTATGTTACCGACGAGAAACCGGTGAGAGGCGTTGGAATCGTACATACTGTATATATGATAACTAAAAACATCCAAATGTCCCTGATGAGAAGTTCACATCCCGGTGATTTTGGCTGATAACATGCACAGAAGGTGACACAAATGGGTGTGAATGGCTAATAAAGGTAACATCCTCACCTGTGACCTGTTTGCTTGTAATCTGTGTGTGCATAAAAGGTGAGCGAGTTTCTGGGATCCAGACAGACTCTTGCATCTTTCCTCCAGCCACTGAAGTTTCTGGATTGTGAGTCTTGGGGTAAGCAAAAGAATTGTCAACGGATTTACAGGAAAAGATAGTTGAACTGTATAAAACAGGAAAGGGATACAAAAAGAAATCCAAGGAATTGATAATGCCAGTCAGCAGTGTTCAAAATGTGATTAACAAATGGAGAATCAGGGGCTCTGTAAAAACCAAACCACGATCAGGTAGACCAACAAAATATCGGCCACAACTGCCAGGAAAATTGTTCAAGATGCAAAGAAAAACCCACAAATAACATCAGCTGAAATATAGGAATCACTGAAAACTAGCAGTGCGGCTGCTTCAAGATGCACAATAAGAAGGCACTGGAAGAAATATGGGCTGCATGGTCGAGTCACCAGAAGAAAGCCATTACTGCGCAAATGCCACAAAGTATCTCGCCTAAAATACGCCAAACAGCACAAAGACAAGCCTCCAAACAGCCCAGAGACAAGCCCCCAAACAGCCCAGAGACAAGCCCCCAAACAGCCCAGAGACAAGCCCCCAAACACCCCAGAGACAAGCCTCCAAAGAGCCCAGAGACAAGCCTCCAAAGAGCCCAGAGACAAGCCTCCAAACAGCCCAGAGACAAGCCCCCAAACAGCACAGAGACAAGCCTCTAAACTTCTGGAACAAGGTAATTTGGAGTGATCAGACCAAAATTGAACTTTTTGTCCACAACCATACACGTTACATTTGGAGAGAAGTCAACAAATCCTATGATGAAAGGAACACCATTCATACTGTAAAGCACGGAGTGTGAGCTACAAAGGCCCAGGAAACTTGGTCAAAGGAAAGATGAATGCAGCACACTATCAGCAAATACTGGAGGCAAATGTGCACTCATTAGCCCATAAGCTGCGCATGGGACGTACGTGGATGTTCCAACATGACAACGATCCAAAACATAAGGGCTAAGTCGACCCGTCAGTGGCTACAGCAGAACAAAGTGAAGGTTCTGGAGTGACCATCTCAGTCTCCTGACCTCAATATCATTGAGCCACTCTGGGGAGAACTCAAGCAAAGCGCAGTTCATGCAAGAAACCCAGGAATTTACAGGAACTAGATGCGCCAAGAAGAATGGGCAACTTTACCATCTGACCAAGAAGAATGGGTGGCTTCACCATCTGGCCAAGAAGAATGGGCAGCTTTACCATCTGGAAAAAAAAGAGCCTCATCCACAACTACCACAAAAGATTTCAAGCTGTCACTGATGGTAGAGGGGGCAATACACGGTATTAAGAACTCATGGATGGGAACTTTTCATCAGGTTCATTTGGATGTTTTTGGTTGTCATTATGATTTATAAAGAGAAAACAGTAGATGACAATAAATGGCTTCACCCGACCACTAACCATGGAGTGGAAACAAATATTGTGTGTTATCATTCATATTCTCTGAAAAAAAGGCCAAGAAAGCAAAAATCTGCAGGGGTGTGTAGACTTTTGAGCACAACTGTATATACACAAAGATAATATTGAAAACACCGTTGTTAAAGCTGGATGCATGGACTGCATAGAAAATAAGATCTTTATATCTGTATATACACAGATTAATTATCAGCAATCCCAACGTTCAATAACACAAACGCTCACTGAATTATTATTAATTATAAATAATCAAGTAATGGAGCAGCCGCAACATCATCTCATAATTAATTGATGGTTAGTAATAATTACGTAGGTGACCTGACGCTAGGGGGCAGCAGAGGGCTGCTCATAACAGACACTGACCCTGTGCCAGCCGGGGAACCAGAGGCCCCTGTATGGGAGAATGAGTGCAGCTTTTTGGGCAAGGTGTGCACATTGTAAAAAGCAACCTGGTAATTCAGCATCTCTAAGAAACGCTTCGGGGGTCAAATCCATGACGCCATGTTCTCCAGCCATTGTATTTTAATCGGTGGATTCTGACCTGCAGTAACCCTTTCCACCAGACCAGCCTATACAACCAGTCATAACCTCAAACGCGTGGAGCCGGACATTCACTGTCTAAGTCACTTTTGGTTTACCATTAAAGATTCTAAACATACAGTGCTATACTGGCGCTATCAGGCTGAGTCTATACATACAGGGCTATACTGGCGCTATCAGGCTGAGTCTATACATACAGTGCTATAATGGCACTATCAGGCTAATTCTATACATACAGTGCTATACTGGCACTATCAGGCTGATTCTATACATACAGTGCTATACTGGCGCTATCAGGCTGATTCTATACATACAGTGCTATACTGGCACTATCAGGCTGATTCTATACATACAGTGCTGTACTGGCACTATCAGGCTGAGTCTATACATACAGTGCTATACTGGCACTATCACGCTGAGTCTATACATACAGTGCTATACTGGCACTATCAGGCTGAGTCTATACATACAGTGCTATACTGGCACCATCAGGCTGATTCTATACATACAGGGCTATACTGGCGCTATCAGGCTGATTATATACATACAGGGCTATACTGGCACTATCAGGCTGATTCTATACATACAGTGCTATACTGGCACTATCAGGCCGATTATATACATACAGTCCTATACTGGCGCTATCAGGCCGATTCTATACATACAGTGCTATACTGGCGCTATCAGGCTGAGTCTATACATACAGTGCTATACTGGCGCTATCAGGCCGATTCTATACATACAGTGCTATACTGGCGCTATCAGGCCGATTCTATACATACAGTGCTATACTGGCACTATCAGGCTGATTCTATACATACAGTACTATACTGGCGCTATCAGGCTGATTCTATACATACAGTGCTATACTGACACTATCAGGCTGATTCTATACATACAGGGCTATACTGGCGCTATCAGGCTGATTCTATACATACAGTGCTATACTGGCACTATCAGGCTGAGTCTATACATACAGTGCTATACTGGCGCTATCAGGCTGATTCTATACATACAGTGCTATACTGGCACTATCAGGCTGATTCTATACATACAGGGCTATACTGGCACTATCAGGCTGATTCTATACATACAGTGCTATACTTGCACTATCAGGCTGAGTCTATACATACAGTGCTATACTGGCACTATCAGGCTGATTCTATACATACAGTGCTATACTGGCGCTATCAGGATGATTCTATACATACAGGGCTATACTGGCACTATCAGGCTGAGTCTATGCATACAGTGCTATACTGGCACTATCAGGCTGATTCTATACATACAGTGCTATACTGGCGCTATCAGGCTGATTCTATACATACAGGGCTATACTGGCACTATCAGGCTGAGTCTATACATACAGGGCTATACTGGCACTATCAGGCTGATTCTATACATACAGGGCTATACTGGCACTATCAGGCTGAGTCTATACATACAGTGCTATACTGGCACTATCAGGCTGAGTCTATACATACAGGGCTATACTGGCACTATCAGGCTGAGTCTATACATACAGGGCTGTACTGGCACTATCAGGCTGAGTCTATACATACAGTGCTATACTGGCACTATCATACTGATTCTGTACATACATTTAGTTCTCAGCTCGGATGTTTAGGTTTTGAAACACAAGCAAGTAAAGTTTGAAAAATCAGCAGCTTTTTGATTGGCAGCAGCTGCCGATAAGCTGATAGCTGGAGTGGATATTCAAAGTGATTCCCGCCCCCTGCCCGTCCGTCCTCCCCCTGTTATTTATGCTAATTCTATTATAGAATCGTTTTACTAAGTGACTAGAAGGACCTGTGCTGATGTCATACCCATGTCAGCAGAAGGGGCAGGGCCTCAGCACACAGAAAAATAATGTTGCTTCCTGGTATCAGCTATGTTGGCTGAGGCCCCGCCCCTTTTGGTCACAAGGGTATGATATCAGTACGAAAGGGGGATCGAAGGAGCCATGCCAGTAAGAGGCAGTACTGGCAGTATGGGGTTAATAATGGAGGAGAGGGAAATAATGGTAGTAATGCAGCAGTATCAGAGCTGTGGGGGACGGGGCAGAATATTGGGGACAGACACATCAGGGGTGTTTATTATTAGGCTGAGACTGTGGAGCATGGACCTCACTGGATGAGGCGCTGCTGCTGGACGGCTCTTCCATTATAGCAGCTGTGGGATGCAGTTGGGCACAGGCGTGTGGATGATTAAAGATGGCGGCGCTGCACTTCTCACAGGACATAGAGGGGGCGCAGCAACTCCGCTACGTGACTGATGGGTGGGTGGGCCTGGAAATGTGGGTGGCGTCGCTGAAGAGCGTGGCCGCGGGGACAGTGCAAAGGGGCTAAGGCTAACCACAGGGGGCACGGCTGCCATGCTCAGTGACTGGCGTGTGGGCTGGGCAGGGAATGTGGGCAATGCAGCAATACCGCGAGACCTGCCTGTCCAAGTCATTTTCCATGGAAGAGGATCACCTCACTACTAAATGGGAGAAGCTTGTGATATGTGCTGGCTCTCCTTCCGCCATATTAATTGATGTGGAAAAAAAGAACCTTGAGAAACTGAAGAAGATCCGAATGAGACAGGAGAAAATGAAGATGGCAGAACAAATGCAGAACAAATGCAGAACAAATGCAGAACAAATGCAGAGCTATGAACGGAATATTGCAGTCTCCAAATGAGAAAACTACATTCAAACTGTGAAAAATGACATTTTTGTGTACTCACCGTAAAATGTCTTCCTTGGAGCCTTTCATTGGGGGACACAGACAGTGGGTTATATGATGTCTCCAGGGAGGAGTGACACTAGATTTGCAAAAGAGTTAGCTCCTCCCCCCACAGCATATACCCCAGCTAGGCAGGAAACTAGCTCAGTTTGGTCGGTGTAAAAGCAGTAGGAGAAGGACAATGAAACCACAATGGTGGGAGCTGTGTCCCCCAATGAAAGGCTCCAAGGAAGCCATTTTACGGTGAGTACACAAAAATGTCCTTTCCTTTCTCGCCTTTTCATTGGGGGACACAGACAGTGGGACGTCCCAAAGCAGTCCCTGGGTGGGAACTGAACTATTAACAGTGTATAACATCAGACTAAGGTGGGCTTTGCACACTACGACATCGCAGGTGCGATGTCGGTGGGGTCAAATTGAAAGTGACGCACATCCGGCATCGCATGCGATATCGTACTGTGTAAAGCCTAGATGATACGATTAACGAGCGCAAAATCGTCGTAAACGTATCATCGGTGCAGCGTCGGCGTAATCCATAATTACGCTGACGCGACGGTCCGATGTTGTTCCTCGTTCCTGCGGCAGCACACATCGCTGTGTGTGAAGCCGCAGGAGCGAGGAACATCTCCTACCGGCGTCACTGCGGCTTCCGTAGGATATGCGGAAGGAAGGAGATGGGCGGGATGTTTACATCCTGCTCATCTCCGCCCCTCCGCCGCTATTGGCCGCCTGCCGTGTGACGTCGCTATGACGCCGCACGACCTGCCCCCTCAGGAAGGAGGCAGGTCGCCGGCCAGAGCGACGGTCGCTGGGCGGGTGAGTGCATGTGAAGCTGGCGTAGCGATAATTTTCGCTACGCCAGCTATCACACGATATCGCACCTGCGACGGGGGCAGCATCGGCTTGCGATATCGCAACGTGCAAAGCCCGCCTAAGAGCTGATTAACGACTGCAACTGCAGTGAACACATATCAAAACACTGTCAAAAAAACGAGCAGTGGCCACTTATAAATGGGCCACTGCCGCCTGAAGGACTTGTCTTCCAAGAGCAGCATCCGCGGAAGCATGCATATGCACTCTGTAGAATTTTGTAAACGTGTGCACACTGGACCAGGTAGCGGCCTTGCAAAGTTGGGCCGCCGAAGCCTGATGGCGGATAGCCCAGGAAGCACCCACTGCTCGCGTAGAGTGGGCCCGAACAGAATGAGGAGGAACAACACCTCATGTTTTGTAAGCCTCACAGATGGCAGTCCTAATCCATCGAGAAATCGTGGATTTAGACGCCGGATTGCCCTTTTTGTGTCCTTGTGAGAGGACGAAGAGGGCATCGGACTTGCGCAACGGCGCTGTTCTGGAGATGTAGATCCGCAGAGTCCTGATGAGATCTAGAGTGTGAAGGGCTTTTTCAAAACAGTGGACCGGGGCCGGGCAGAATGACGGCAACACAACGTCCTCGTTTAATTGGAAAGAAGATACGACCTTCGGGAGAAAAGCGGGGTAAGGCCGAAGGACCACCTTATCATGATGGAAAATCAGGTAAGGTGAGCGACAGGAAAGGTGTCACGAACCACCGGGGGGGGGTCACTCAGAAATCCCCCGCGCTGGCTACCAGTACGTCACAATCGGGGGGTAACAAGTGGGGGTCACCCCTCCTTTATACCTCCCGACCGACAGACAGAGCACGTGACGCGCTCTCTAGCGCCCCTCTTATAGTCAGGCCAATTATGGAATTGCCCGACAATAAGCAAGGAGGCCGCTATACTACTTATGCCGATTATTGAAGGGTCCCCGGTGAGAGTAGGGTATATATTCCCCCGACCTCCGCGGGCGGAATATATAAAACCTCCCCGAATCTCACTGGCCTCCCCACAATAATCCTTGGCACAACTCGCTGCCACCAACCGCTTCACGGTAACTATTAGCCGAACACACAGACGTGGGATTCAAGATCGAGATAACAGAACAGCCCAAGATTAATTATATAATTTAATCAGCCTAAAGCACACTAGAACTACAATATATACAATAGGGAATCTACAGAATATACAGTTATGTCAGAGTACAGTTACAGATAAAGCATGGTTTACAAACAGGCGTACACAGTTCCAGCAGTTACCTTGTGCGTCTGGCCACAGGGGGGGCGCTGTAGACCAGGTTTCTAGGATCCTTCCCACAGATGTTTCCTACACGTGACCCCCAGCGAAAGAACACTGGAAAATGGCCGAAGTAGGGTTATCAACCTGGGCAAATCCAGGTCCCCTCCTACCTTAGTGACCTCAGAGGGAGCACTGCTCCACCCCTGGCTGGAGTTATGGACAATATCCACAACAGGGGATATGGCCATAACTTGGCCTGGGAGCGTCGTAGGCAGACGCCAACGCTCTCATTGTGACAGTTATGAATTTAGCTACAGAACGAGAGGACTCATGACTTGTCTACTAGTTCCCCATTGGCTGATATCACGCCTGGGGTATTTCCCCAGGTCCTGCTCCCATAAAAAGGGTGTGCCAGCATCGTCCGCATGCGGAGACACCATTGTTATGGTTGCCATATTTATCGGAAATATGGCTTGCGAGATATGAACCATTTTTTACTGGAGTCGTTCTGTCTGGATAGTTCCATAGCCTTATAATGAGATACAACTCTTGTTACAGGGTGACGGCAGGGGGTCATCCTGCGTCCATTGTTCCCAAGTCATCTAATCTCCATATCAGAGGAGATGGCTGTTGGAGGTGTAAGTGGAACACAGACCAGTTCCTTTGACACCTATCTGCTAAACAAACCGTTTATCCCTGTGGTAAATTTTCTGATTGAAGGAGTTGTGTGAAGGAAAGGGGGGGTGACACCAGGAGAGGGCTTCCTGACATAACTTGAATATCATGATTTATCGTCATATCTCCGGATTTACCTCACACCTCCCCCCTTTTGAGGGCGCTAGGGGGCAGCACACTCCGGTGTTCCCCCGTGCGCCCGTCCGCGACCTCTCCTTGTCGGGACAGCCCGTCTGCGTTACCGTGGTCACGGCCCCTTTTGTGTCGAATGGTGAAGTTGTATTGCTGGAGCGCCAGGCTCCATCGCAACAACCTGCCATTCGTCCCGGAGACAGTGTGTAACCAGCTGAGGGGATTGTGGTCCGTCTCCACGATGAAGTGGCGCCCGTATAGATAGGGTTGCAGACGCTGCAGGGCCCACACTATGGCCAGGCACTCCTTTTCCATCGTGGAATAGGCCACTTCCCTTGGTAACAGCTTCCTGCTCAGGTACAAGACTGGGTGCTCTTGGCTCGCAGAGTCCACCTGGCTGAGCACCGCACCGAGGCCGAAGTCACTGGCGTCGGTCTGTACTACAAACGGCCGCGTGAAGTCGGCTGCCTGTAGCACGGGCGGGCTGGACAGGGCGTCCTTTAGGGCCCGGAAGGCTGTCTCGCAGTCCATTGTCCAATCGACTGCAGAGGGCAGCTTCTTCTTGGTGAGGTCCGTCAAGGGCTTTGCCAGGCTACTATAGCATGGAACAAACCTCCTATAGTACCCAGCGGTCCCCAAGAAGGACATCACCTGCTTCTTGGTCCTGGGGGTGGGCCAGGATGCGATGGCCTCCACTTTCTCAGGCTCGGGCTTCAGTGTTCTCCCGCCTACCCGGTGACCGAGGTACTGGACCTCGCTCATGGCCAGCTGACACTTTCCCGGCTTGATGGTCAAACCTGCATGGTGGACCCGCCTGAGCACCTGTACTAGATGCTCTAGGTGATCTTCCCAGGTGGGACTGAAGACGGCAATGTCATCCAGGTACGCGGCCGCGTACCCTTCAAGTCCCTTGAGCAGGGTGTTGACCATCCGCTGGAAAGTGGCAGGGGCATTCCTCATCCCGAATGGCATCACCGTGGACTCGTACAGTCCAAATGGGGTAATAAAGGCAGAGCGTTCCCTGGCCTTGCGAGTCAGGGGGATCTGCCAATATCCCCGGCTCAGATCCATGATGGTCAGGTACTGAGCCCCGGCCAACTGATCGAGCAGGTCATCGATGCGTGGCATTGGGTACGCATCGGCGACCGTGACAGCATTGAGCCCCCTGTAGTCCACGCAGAACCGAGTGGTTCGGTCCTTCTTAGGGACGAGGACTACAGGCGAGGCCCAAGCGCTGTTGGATGCCTGGATCACCCCCAGCTTCAGCATCTCGTCAATCTCCTGGCGCATGTGTTGCTGCACCTCCAGGGAGACCCGGTATGCTGAACGCCGGATTGGGGGATGATCCCCAGTGTCCACGTGATGGACAGCCAAGTTAGTCCTTCCGGGCTGGTTGGTAAACAACCCCCGGAAGGGGTGTAGGGTGGCCCACAGCTGGGACCGTTGGTCTTCCAAGAGCTGGTGGCCAACCTCCACATCCTCAATGGATCCGCCTGCCCTAACCTGGGCTAGCATATCCAAGAGGGTTTCCGCTTCTCCCTCCTCGGGCAGGTTGCACACGGGGAGCGCACACGCCTCCCGCTCATGATGTGCCTTCATCATGTTCACATGGAAGGGCTTCCGCCTTCCACGGGCAGGGTCCAGGGTGACCAGGTACGTTACAGGGTTGAGCTGCTGGTACACGAGGTATGGGCCTTCCCAGGCTGCCTGAAGCTTGTCCTGTGGTACGGGGACCAGTACCCACACCTTTTGACCCACTTGGTAGGTCCTCTCACAAGCGTTCTGGTCGTACCAACGCTTCTGATCGGCCTGGGCTTGAGCCATATTGTCGTGTACCAGTTGCGTCAAGGCCTGCATTTTGTCCCGGAAGCGCATGACATACTCGATAACCGACACTCCAGGGGTGGCCAAATCCCCTTCCCAAGCCTCTTTCACCAGAGCCAGGGGGCCCCGCACACGTCGCCCGTACAGGAGCTCAAACGGTGAGAATCCTGTTGAGGCCTGTGGAACCTCCCGGTAAGCAAATAACAAGTGTGGGAGATACCGCTCCCAGTCACGCCCATGGGAGTCGACCAACATCTTAAGCATCTGCTTTAAGGTGCCATTGAACCGCTCGCACAGGCCATTAGTCTGTGGATGGTACGGGCTGGCCACCAGATGTCGCACCTGGACTTGCTTACAGAGGGCCTCCATCAGCTGGGACATGAATTGGGTCCCCCGGTCAGTGAGCATTTCCTGGGGAAAACCCACTCGGGAGAAAATCTCCAGCAAGGCGGTGGCCACCTTGTCAGCCCGAATGGACGACAAGGCCACTGCTTCTGGGTACCGGGTGGCATAGTCCACTACCGTCAGTATGAAGCGTTTCCCGGAGCTGCTGGGGATGGCCAGCGGGCCGACCAGATCCACAGCCACCCTC
The DNA here is from genome assembly GCF_048569485.1 of Anomaloglossus baeobatrachus. Taxonomy (NCBI): domain Eukaryota; kingdom Metazoa; phylum Chordata; class Amphibia; order Anura; family Aromobatidae; genus Anomaloglossus; species Anomaloglossus baeobatrachus. Next base: position 210,797,676 of record NC_134361.1, on the reverse strand, counting down.
CTGAAAGGCTCATCGATGATTGGCAGAGATACCAGTGGGGCTTTGGGGTGTGGCCCCGCCTTCCCCACTCTCTGACAGGTTTCACACGAACGGCAGTAGGCAACCACATCGGCCCCCATTTTTGGCCAGTAGAAATGCTGGTTTAACCTGGCCTTGGTCTTAGCGATCCCTAGGTGTCCGGCCATCGGAATCTCATGTGCGATCCGCAACAACTCCGTCCGGAACGGATAGGGTACCACCAACTGTCGGTCCCTGGGCCACGCCTCCGGTGAACCCTGCTGGACCGTGACCCGGTACAGCCGTCCTTGGTCCCAGACCACTCGCTCCGGGTCCGAGTCCGAGGGAGGCTGTGCCGCCTGTTCCTTTAGAGCTTTCAGGCTGTCGTCAGCTTCTAACGCTGCCTGAAACCCCTGACTAGATGTGGCCAGAATCGACGAGACTGTCACATCTTCAGTCAGTACCCCGGGACCTGTGTCCTGGCCTCCACCTGACTCGGCTGCCACTTGGTCAGAAGGGGAAGAGCTATCGGACCTCCGGGAGGCCCCTTGGCTTCCAGCACTCCCACTGCGGGTGACAGCGGCCATAGCCGCTGCGACCGTGGGTCGTGCCTGCTCCTCCTCCGTTCCTGACCAAGTCGCCGGTTCAGGCAGACCTACCTGGCTTCCTGACACCCCGGTTGTGGGGGAACCCTGCACCGAGATCTTACCTGGGAGCACTTCCGCTCCGGGACCGGCCCCAATCTCACCTGCCTGTTCCCCCCCTGCAGCAACAGAACCCCGCTGTGAAATCTCTGGGGACCCCACATTTGCTGTGGTAGCCCCCACCCCACACACTGGTCCTCCCCCTGCAGCACCCTGCTCTCTGCTTATCCCTGCAGAGGGCAACAGATCCCAGCTCACAGGCTGATTACTTGTAGAGGCATTGTCACACCTTTCTCTGACCCCCTCCCCTGTCACAGCTGCAGCTGTGTGTGTGTCTATGGTGTCTATGCAAGCAGAAAAATCAGAGTTCACTCCCCCCTCTCTCACATCATTCATAGATAACACATTAACATTGTCCGGAGGCATGTCAGTACTGGCTGAAGGGTCAGCCCTTGGGGGGGGCCCAAACTGGGAGGTTATCTGCCCCAAATCTGTCCCAAGTAACACGTTTGCGGGGATCCGATCAGTTACCCCCACCTCTCTCACCCCTCGCCCTGCGCCCCAGTCCACATAAATGCCAGCAACAGGCAGCGCCGGGTCAATGCCTCCAATCCCGGAGACAGCGAGGGTTTTTCCAGGTATCAAGTCTTGGGGGGACACCATCTCAGGCCGCACCAGAGTCACCTCCGAGGCGCTGTCTCGCAGTCCTATGGTCACAGACCGGCCGACGGTGACAGGTTGGAAGCTGTCCAGGGACCTACCACCACCCCCACCCACACAATACACCTTGGGCGGCCCTTGGGACGGGGACGGAGCCGGGGCCTTGGGACGCTGAGGGCACATGGCCTTGAAGTGTCCAGGTAGGTTGCACTGGTGGCACCGTCTTGGCTCTGCCACGGGCCTGGAGAGGGGAGTTGAGGGGGACACCCCCTGCAGTCTAGGGGCAGGTGGGGCAGTCGTAGAATTCATCTTACCCCCTCTCCAGGTGCTGCTGGTGGCTGCTCTCCTGGCCTCAGGAGCCCGATTGTTGGTGTAGTCATCGGCCAGGGCAGCTGTAGCCGTGGACCCCTTTGGCTTCTGGTCTCGGATGAACTGGCGGAGATCCTCAGGGCAGTTCCACAAGAGTTGCTCCGTGATGAACAAGTCCAGGATCTCCGGTCCGGTGGAAAGCTGCAGGCCTTGGGTCCAGTGGTCGGCAGCTCGGGCAAGTGCCCGCCGGTGGTCAGCCCAGGAGTCCTTTGGTCCCTTCTGTAGGCTCCGGAACTTCTTGCGGTAGGACTCTGGAGTGAGGTTGTACTGTTGGATCAGGGCCCGCTTGATGGTGTCGTAGCCCTGATCTGCCTCAGCAGGCAAGTCCCCAAGGATATCCAGGGCCTTACCCCTTAAACGGGGGGTCAGGTATTTGGCCCACTGGTCCTTGTCCAGATGGTGCTGCAGGCAAGTCCGTTCAAAAGCAGTCAAGAAAGAGTCCAAGTCTCCATCCTTCTCCAGCACTGGGAAGTCCTCAACACGGACCTTTGGAAGTTTGGTGTCTTGAAGGTCACGTGTGGCTGATGAGGGCCGGAGCTGAGCTAGCTGCAGCTGGTGGTCACGGTCTGCCTGTTGCCGTCGCTCCGCAGCCTCACGCTCTGCCTGGCGCTCTTGACGCGCTGCCTGCCGCTCTGCCCTGCGCTCTGCCAGGAGTTCCTTGTAGCCCTCCTGCCTGGAGAAGGGCCATAGCCATTTGAAGAAGGCTATCCGAGCCTCCCAGGCTCGGTGGAATGGCACGTGGTGATCTGCGACCCGCTGCGGAGCCTGGTGATTCACTGTCCATTGCAGAGCGGAGGGCTGGCATCTGGCTCGTTGAGGACCCTTGGGTGAGCTGCTCCTCATCTTGTCCATAATTGCCAGGTTGTGCGCTGTCCTCTGCAGAACGGTTTTCTGGCGTCGAGCTCCTGGAGGACTCGTGGGCAACCTCCTCATTACTGTCCACAGCACCGTCCTCCCTCTCTTCGGCTCCTGCTTTAGCATTGGCCAGTTGCATAGCTCTGCTCCTGGTGCCATCAGCCATTCTTGCAGACTTTTGGTCACTGACACAGAACTGACACCTGATGCACCCACACACCTTACAGTATCTGCACTCTGACACTCTAGTGTTGAGCTAGTCTGAAGACCCCAGCAGCCACAGCTGCTGCAGGCAGTCTTTAGTGTCTGGGAGTATGGGTCTCACACTCACACACACTATTATCTCGATCCCACCGCTATGCCACCAATATGTCACAAACCACCGGGGGGGGTCACTCAGAAATCCCCCGCGCTGGCTACCAGTACGTCACAATCGGGGGGTAACAAGTGGGGGTCACCCCTCCTTTATACCTCCCGACCGACAGACAGAGCACGTGACGCGCTCTCTAGCGCCCCTCTTATAGTCAGGCCAATTATGGAATTGCCCGACAATAAGCAAGGAGGCCGCTATACTACTTATGCCGATTATTGAAGGGTCCCCGGTGAGAGTAGGGTATATATTCCCCCGACCTCCGCGGGCGGAATATATAAAACCTCCCCGAATCTCACTGGCCTCCCCACAATAATCCTTGGCACAACTCGCTGCCACCAACCGCTTCACGGTAACTATTAGCCGAACACACGGACGTGGGATTCAAGATCGAGATAACAGAACAGCCCAAGATTAATTATATAATTTAATCAGCCTAAAGCACACTAGAACTACAATATATACAATAGGGAATCTACAGAATATACAGTTATGTCAGAGTACAGTTACAGATAAAGCATGGTTTACAAACAGGCATACACAGTTCCAGCAGTTACCTTGTGCGTCTGGCCACAGGGGGGCGCTGTAGACCAGGTTTCTAGGATCCTTCCCACAGATGTTTCCTACACGTGACCCCCAGCGAAAGAACACTGGAAAATGGCCGAAGTAGGGTTATCAACCTGGGCAAATCCAGGTCCCCTCCTACCTTAGTGACCTCAGAGGGAGCACTGCTCCACCCCTGGCTGGAGTTATGGACAATATCCACAACAGGGGATATGGCCATAACTTGGCCTGGGAGCGTCGTAGGCAGACGCCAACGCTCTCATTGTGACAGTTATGAATTTAGCTACAGAACGAGAGGACTCATGACTTGTCTACTAGTTCCCCATTGGCTGATATCACGCCTGGGGTATTTCCCCAGGTCCTGCTCCCATAAAAAGGGTGTGCCAGCATCGTCCGCATGCGGAGACACCATTTTTATGGTTGCCATATTTATCGGAAATATGGCTTGCGAGATATGAACCATTTTTTACTGGAGTCGTTCTGTCTGGATAGTTCCATAGCCTTATAATGAGATACAACTCTTGTTACAGGGTGACGGCAGGGGGTCATCCTGCGTCCATTGTTCCCAAGTCATCTAATCTCCATATCAGAGGAGATGGCTGTTGGAGGTGTAAGTGGAACACAGACCAGTTCCTTTGACACCTATCTGCTAAACAAACAGTTTATCCCTGTGGTAAATTTTCTGATTGAAGGAGTTGTGTGAAGGAAAGGGGGGGTGACACCAGGAGAGGGCTTCCTGACATAACTTGAATATCATGATTTATCGTCATATCTCCGGATTTACCTCACAAAAGGGCCGCCAGTTCGGACACTCGTCTGATAGTGGTATGGCGACTAAAAAGGCAACTTCCCAAGACAGTCGTTGAAAAGAGATTTTTCTCAGAGGTTCGAAGGAAGGAAGCTGAAGAGCTCCGAGAACCAGATTCAGATCCCAGGGATCTAAGAAGAAAGGTACGGACCTGAGGGCGAGAAGCCAGCCGCTTCTGGAAAAATACTGACAAGGCAGAAGCTTGTCCTTTAAGGGTACTGAGAGCTAGTCCCGAGTCCAGACCGTCTTGCAGAAAGGCAAGAACATTAGGGATTGAAAAGGTAAGGGGCGACCGATTATGACGGTCACACCAGGAAAGATAGGTCTTCCAGGTCCTGTGGTAAATGCTGGCGGAGGAGGGCTTCCGAGCATTAAGCATGGTATGAACTACCTTAGAAGAAAGACCTGATTTTGCTAGAATCAAGGATTCAAGCACCACGCCGTCAAATGCAGCTGTGCTGTATTCTGGTGGAATATTGGACCTTGCGACAGAAGATCCGGGCGGTCGGAAAGACGCCAGGGAGTGTCGCCGAGCAGTTGGAAAAGCTCTAGGTACCAGGCTCTCCTGGGCCAGTCCGGGGCCACGAGGATCACCGGGATTCCCTCCGCTTTCATTTTCTTGATTACTCTCGGAATGAGAGGAAACGGAAGGAAGATGTAGGGTAGGCGAAACTGCGACCACCGAAAGACTAGAGCGTCGGAGCCGAGCGCTAGCGGGTCTCTCGACCGGGATATGAAGGGATGTATTTTGGCGTTCATCCGAGAAGCCATGAGGTCCACATCTGGGAGTCCCCAACGAAGAGTGATCTGATGGAACACTTCATCGTGGAGGGACCATTCCCCTGCCGCTAGACCTTGCCTGCTGAGAAAGTCTGCGGCCCAGTTGTCTACCCCCGGAATATGGACAGCTGAAATAATGGGAATGTGCATCTCTGCCCAAAGAAGAATCCTGGATACTTCTTTCATCGCTGCCCTGCTGCGAGTTCCTCCCTGATAGTTGATGTAAGCCACGGCCGTGGCATTGTCTGACTGGATCCAAACAGGGAGGCCCAATAGTAAGGGTTTAAAATTCTGAAGGGAAAAAATATGGCTCTGATCTCCAGAACATTGATGTGCAGGGAGCGCTCGGAAGGAGACCAGCGTCCGTGAACAGTGTGGTGGAGAAACACCGCCCCCCAGCCTATCAGGCTGGCATCCGTCGTGACCACTTGCCAGTGGACCGGGCGGAAGGACTTCCCTTGAGATAGGAATGAGGCTTGAGTCCACCAGATGAGGGAGCTGAGCGCAGACCGAGATAGGCGGACTGACCGGTCCAGGGAAGCTGGATTCTTGTCCCAGGAGGATAGAAGATCCAGTTGTAGAAGGCGCAGATGGAATTGCACAAAGGACTCGGCTTCTATGACCGCCACCATCTTGCCTAGCACTCTCATTCCATTCCGAAGGGATGTGTGACGGCGAGAGCGGAGGGATTGGGCGGCCCGGATCAGGGAAGACCTCTTGTCCTCTGGAAGAAAAACCCGGGACTGGGCAGTGTCTATCAGCATACCTAAAAAGGTGATGCGCTGATGAGGAATGAGGGATGACTTGTTGAAGTTGATAAGCCACCCTAGCCTTGAGAGCGTGTCTAGGCAAATCTGCACGCTTTCTGAGCAAACTTGAAGAGAGCTCCCTTTGACAAGAAGGTCGTCCAAATAGGGAACGACCAGGATGCCTCTGGGGTGTAAAATGGACATGACGGCTGCCATGACCTTCGTGAAGACCCGAGGCGCAGTGGCCAGCCCAAAGGGGAGGGCCCTGAATTGGAAATGACGGTATCCTACGCAGGGCTGTGGAGTCGGTAAGCCAAACCTTCGACTCCGACTCCTCAATTTCTCTTGCACCGACTCCGACATATATTGCTTATAGTTAGGTGAAAAAGTTATTGTAGTACATGAACATGTGTATGTGAACATCAGACATTTAATAATTTTTATGATACAATAATCCAGATATTTGGATAGAACATAAAATATATTTATTGGAATACAACTTTAGAACACAAAAAACTGTAATAAATTGTAAATATGTAATACACTATGTAATATACAGTAGATTACATATATATCGTGTGTGTGTGTGTGTATATATATATATATATTATATATTACATATTGTATTACATATTAACAATTTATTAGTTGTTTGAGTTCTAAAGTTGTATTCCAATAAATATATTTTATGTTCTAGCTAAATATCTTGATTATTGTATCATAACAATGATTAAATGTCTGATGTTCACATTGTACTACAATAAATTTTTCACTTAAATATAAGCATTATACTAAATATTATTTAGTAAAATATTCAGCACATTCTGCATTGCACTCCTGTCCCCAATTTATTATATATTTTAGGAGTCGGAGTCGGTGCATTTTATACCGACTCCGACTCCACCAAAATGAGCTCCGACTCAGACTCCACGACTCCACAGCCCTGGTCCTACGGCAAAGCGAAGGAACCGTTGATGAGAGACACATATGGGAATGTGTAAATAAGCATCTTGAACGTCTATGGAAGCTAGGAATTCTCCAGGCTCCATGGCGGCTAGCACTGCTCTCAATGATTCCATTCGGAAAGTTCAAATCCATACGAATTTGTTCAGCCGTTTGACGTCCAAGATAGGGCGGACAGAGCCATCTTTTTTGGGGAACGACAAAAAGGTTTGAGTAGAAACCTTTGCCGCGCTGTTCCAGGGGCACTGGAATTATAACATTTGCTTTCTGTAAAGAGGCTATGGCCTGAAATAAGGCCTGGCTTTGCGTTTTGGACTTTGGAAGACGAGAACGCAGAAACCTGTTGGCCGGCAGGGAATGGAAATTGATCTTGTAACCTGAGGTGACGATTTCTCGAACCCAAGCATCGTGAGTGTGGTCTAGCCAGATATCCTGAAAAATCAGAAGCCGCCCTCCAACAGGAGTCGGAGCGGAGGGATACCTGGCGTCATGCTGAGAAGGCCTGTACAGAGCGAGGTCCTTTGGGTTTAGGTGGCTTGGAGTGGGAACGCCAAGAAGAGCCCCTTGAGGGACCGGATCCTCGATTTGAGCATTGGGACGATCCTTGGGCTGATGGTTTTTGGGGGGCAGGCCGAAAGGACTGCCTGCGCCAAGGAGATTTTTTTAAAATTCCTGGATACAGGCGCTTTTGAGGTGGAATGGCACTTTTACCACCCGTCGTCTCAGATATGAGTTTGTCCAGGGATTCTCCAAACAGACACAGGCCATGGAAGGGGAGTGTGGACAGGGATTTCTTGGAGGCACTGTCCGCATTCCATATTTTTAGCCAAAGGACTCTGCGGGCAAAGACAGCATTGGCTGCCATTAGGGCTGACAAACTAGCTGCATCTAGGGAGCCGTGAAGAAAATAATTAGAGGCTAGAAAGAACAAATCAGGATCTCAAAAGCCGCCGGGGGAATATTACAAGAGCGAAGCAACCTGCGAAGGTTCTTGCTCCACACACCCATAGCTCTCGCGACCCATGTTAAGGCAAACAGGGGACGAAGAGAGGAGCCCGAAGCCTGGAAAATAGATTTGACCGCAGCATCAACTGCGCGGTCGGACAAGTCCTTGAGAGACGCATTGTCTGAAACAGATATGACCGTGTGTTTAGAAAGTCTGGATACTGGCGGATCCACAACGGGGGGTACTGACCAGGGCTTAACCATTTCAGAGGGAAACGGATAAGCGAATGAAGAGAAGGGTTTTTTATTAAACCTATCAGGGTGATCCCACCGTTTAGATATAATTTGCCAAAAACCGGATCCTGAGCAAAGGATTTAGGAGGCTTCTTGGCCCGCTTGATTGCCGACTGAGAAGTCGGATCAGGAGGCTGATCAGAGATCGACAGAGTGATTGACAGCCGAAATTAGTGTGTCTTCTATATGCCTAGACTCAGAAAGGACATTTGAATCAGAGTCAGAGTCTTGAGAATCGTGACTACTAAAGGTCACGGAACCTCGGTCAGACTGACTATCGTCCGAGTCGGATGAGGCGTAGAGGTCGCAATGGCGCCTTTTTTATTTGAGCGGCAAGGTCATCTAACCTTTTAGAAATTAGAAGAGCCCATGCAGGCATTACATCATCAGACGGGGGTGCTGCCTGGCCGGTGACCGGAGCAGAATCCAGAGACTGCACAGCATCCTGGTCCGGCAACGGGGTCTGTTGTGACACGGTAGAAGGGGCATCGCAGCCCCGGCATAGTGGATAGCTTCGGCCATTAGAAAATGAGCGTGGCAGCATGGAGGAGAGAGACGGCCCCCGGAGGCTGATTGGTCTCAGGGCTGGGACTAAGCGTGACGGCCAATCGGAAAGGAGCTGCTCCTGAGTGAGGGAGCGGCTTCCAGAGCAGTGAGAGGGGGCGTTGCTATAATGGAGGCCGAAGTCGGGGGCTAAATTAATGATGCTCCCCGGGATCACAGCCTGCATTGCCCCACCGGCGCCGTTCCAGGCGGCGGTTTGGATGCAGGGGAAAGATGACTCTTCGTCTCCCTACCTGCTTCAGGCTCCGTCTGAAGACGCATCGGTGTTGGATGCGGGGATCTCAGGGACGCATCTTCGGCTCAAGGCTGAAGCAGGTCCTCGGCTCTGCTTAGCCCTCTGGAGCTACCTTGGTGTGAGGTGCTTCCAGGGAGCCTGGAGGGGTACGCAGACCCGACCACTTGGGCGCGAGGGAAGACTGACGGCTTGTACACGCCAGGTTTCCTCTGCCCGTACACGGGGGGGAACGAGGGTGGCAGAGCACCCTGGTATTGCCCCTATCAAAAATATAATGAATAAGAAAAAGAAAACAAAATAAAAAGTAAAAATAAAACCAAAATAAGCTGGCCTGAGGCACCTCTGGTGGAGCTCAGTCCAGACATGTCAGCCTCCCTGCTGACACTAGAAAAAACTGAGCTAGCTTCCTGCCTAGCTGTTGTATATGCTGTGGGGGGAGGAGCTAACACTTTTGCAAATCTAGTGTCACGCCTCCCTGGAGACATCATAATACCCACAGTCTGTGTCCCCCAATGAAAAGGCGAGAAAGGAACAAAAATTCCAGATGGATATGCGAGATTATCGATTTAATAAAGTCTATACATGGAAATAAAGATTATTCCATCCAGGAGCGAACTAGAGTCTGATGGGCCCCGATGCAGAGCTTGAGCCTTAGCCCCCCATATGTTCATCAGATGTATGGGCCATTGTAGCATTCTACATCCTATAAAGACATACAAGTTGCCGTCCCCCCCTTCATTGTGTAGTAATGTCCCCCATCCTGGTATATGTCCCCATCCTGGTGCATGACCCCCATCTTGCCAACATCCTGGTATATATGTCCCCATCATGGTATATATAGCCCCATCATGGCCCATCCGGGTATATATTCCCCCTTCAGGGCCCCATCCTGGTACATAGGTCCCAATTTTGGTATATATGGCCCCATCATGGTATATATGTCCCTATCATGGCCCCATCCTGGTATATATGTTTCAATCATTTCCCCATCCTGGTTTAAATAGCTCCATCATGTCTCCATCCTGGTATATGTCCCAAGCATGTCTCCATCCTGGTATATAGCCCTCCATCCTGGCATATAGCCCACTATACTGGTATATAACCCCCCATCCTGGTATATAGCCCCCTCATCCTGGTATATAGCCCCCTCATTTGGGTATATAGCCCCCTCATCCTGGTATATAGCCCTCTATCCTGGTATATAGCCCTCCATCCTGGCATATAGCCCACTATACTGGTGTATATAACGCTTATGCTGGTATATAGCCCCCTCATCCTGGTATATAGCCCCCTCATCCTGGTATATAGCCCCCTCATCCTGGTATATAGCCCTCCATCCTGGCATATAGCCCACTATAATGGTGTATAACCCCCATCCTGGTATATATCCCCCATCCTGGTATATAGCCCACTATAATGGTATATAACCCCCCCATCCTGGTATATAGCCCCCTCATCCTGGTATAAAGCCCTCCCTCCTCGCATATAGCCCACTATACTGGTATATAACCCCACATCCTGGTATATAGCCCCCTCATCCTGGTATATAGCCCTCCATCCTGGATTATAGCCCTCCATCCTGGAATATAGCCCTCTATACTGATATATAAACCCCCCATTCTGGAATATAGGCCACCATATCCTGTATATAGCCCCCTCATCACGGTATATTGCGCCCACATCCTGGTATATAGCCCACTATAATGGAATATAACCCCCCATCCTGGTATATAGCCCCCCATCCTGGTATATAGCCCCCATCATGCTATATCCCTCCCTCATGCTGGTATATAGCCATCTTATCCTAATATATAGTACATCCCCCACACACAGTAAAAAAAAAAAAATAAAAACAATTGTACTCACCTACGTTGCGCTCCCCCAGCGTCCTCCTGCGACACTGGTATGCCAGCAATTCACCAGCATGTAAGTGACACAGCAAATGACATCAGTGTCATGCACGGCCACTTACAGCACTGGCAGCTGTCACGGTATTCTCTGCTTTTCAGGCCCAGGATTGTGTGCGTGGGGAGCAAGGAATATTCATTGTTGGCCAGCACATCGCAGTGCAATGACCCGATCAGAGAATATGATGACACCCGCCGATGTTGAAAGTGGCCGAGCATCACACTGACATGTGCTGCGCCGCTTACACGCTGGTCAGTTGTCAGCATGCCAGCATCGCAGAACTCCAGGAGAGCGCAGGTTAGGCGAGTACAATTGTTTAATTTTTTTTACTGTGTGCAGCACAGTGGAGGGCTATGTAGCATGATGGGGGCTATAGAGCATGATGGGGGCTATAGAGCATAATGGAAGCTAAAAAGCATAATGTGAGCTATATACCAGGATGGGGGGGGGGGGGCGATATCGCATGATGGGGGCTAGAAATCAGGATGAGGGGGCTATATAGCATAATCGGGGCTATATACCAGGATGGAGAGCTATATATCAGAATGAGGGAGCTATATACTAGAATGAGGGGGCTATATACCAGGATAGAGGGCTATATACTAGGTTGAGGGGGCTATATACCAGGATGGGGGACATATCTAGCAGGAAGTAGCCCAGGATGGGGGACATTAGTACAGGATGGAGGACATTACTACATAATGAATGGGGGGGCAACTTGTATGTCTTTATAGGATTTAGAATGCTACAATGGCCCATACATCTGACGAACATATGAGGGGGGCCCAAACTCTGCACCGGGGCCCATCAGACTCTAGTTACACCACTGAGTGGGTCTATTGTGCGAGCAAAGGAATAACTGATAAAAAAACAAAACACAACAACCATAAATATATGCGGTTTTCTTTTTTTCAGGATGGCAGTCATCTCACAATTTTCCTTTATATTTATCTTCTTTATAGGCTGAAGAAAGATCTCAATATAGAGATTTGGCTTTTCTCATAGAACTGGCCCTAAAAGGCCTGCCTGTACTGCAACGTCATGTCCGCTCATTGGAACGCCCGGTAAGTACCCATCTCCTTCTCTATCACACGGCCTTATAAGAGAACTGTCCCTGGGGTTTAGGGCTGAGGGCGCCGTCCCTGGGGTGTAGGGCTGAGGGCGCCGTCCCTGGGGCCTAGGGCTGAGGGCGCCGTCCCTGGGGCCTAGGGCTGAGGGCGCCGTCCCTGGGGCCTAGGGCTGAGGGCGCCGTCCCTGGGGCCTAGGGCTGAGGGCGCCGTCCCTGGGGCCTAGGGCTGAGGGCGCCGTCCCTGGGGCCTAGGGCTGAGGGCGCCGTCCCTGGGGCCTAGGGCTGAGGGCGCCGTCCCTGGGGCCTAGGGCTGAGGGCGCCGTCCCTGGGGCCTAGGGCTTAGGGCGCCGTCCCTGGGGCCTAGGGCTGAGGGCGCCGTCCCTGGGGCCTAGGGCTGAGGGCGCCGTCCCTGGGGCCTAGGGCTGAGGGCGCCGTCCCTGGGGCCTAGGGCTGAGGGCGCCGTCCCTGGGGCCTAGGGCTGAGGGCGCCGTCCCTGGGGCCTAGGGCTGAGGGCGCCGTCCCTGGGGCCTAGGGCTGAGGGCGCCGTCCCTGGGGCCTAGGGCTGAGGGCGCCGTCCCTGGGGCCTAGGGCTGAGGGCGCAGTCCCTGGGTTCTAGGGCTAAGGGCGCCATACCTGGGGTCTAGGGCTTTATTTTTAAAGCGCCAACATATTCTGCAGCACGTTACACCCCATAATATCCCACCAAAAGCAGCCCCCTGCATTGCACCCACCCCCGCATTGCAGCCCCCCAAAATCCCACCACAGGAGTCCTGACAGTGTTGTGTACCCCCAATCCGTTGACAGACGCCCCTACAGCACCGGATTTGTAGTTACCATCGGCTTCATCTGTAAATGCCGGCTCCGTCCTCCACGATTTCTGGATCTGGTGATTTAGTGAATCCTCCACATATTAATGATCTCTATTATTTCTATCAGGAAACAGCAGAAGGCGACAATGAAGACGATGGGCAAAATGTGACCCCCGAAATCCCGGCCCCTAACGGGAGTCAGCGGGAGCTAAACAGGGATCTGATTCCAGGTACGCCGCTCCTCGACCTTCTACAAGAAGCCGCCAGATACTAAAAATGATCCTTTTTTTGTAGAAATCTAACGAGACGCCATATACAAAATCAGGCTGGAAGTGCACTGGGGGCGTGGTGAAGTCTGAGTGCAGGGACACTCCCCCAGGCCACTTCCAGCCTGATTTGCATATGTTTGGCGGATTCCTCCATCACGTACATTACATGTATCCGTCTATGGAGGCGCCGTGCGTTTAGTATTAACCCCTTGCCCTTCTCTGTTACAATGTTGCACCACGTCTGATTGATCTCGTCTGATACATTTCTTTTCTTCATTGTTTTATCACTATTTTAGATACAACTGTGCAGCCGGATCCTGACAGTGTGATCAGTGATATCCCAGAGCAGCCGGATCCTGACAGTGTGATCAGTGATATCCCAGAGCAGCCGGATCCTGAGAGTGTGATCAGTGATATCCCAGAGGAGCCTGATCCTGACAGTGTGATCGGTGATATCCCAGAGATCCCAGAAGCCGCCGGTCTAAGTATCATTGATGGAGGTGTCTGTATATCCCCAGATCATGGGGTGTGAATGACGCATCCAGGACCATCCCCCGTATAACATGGGATATCTCTATTCTAACAGTATATAATGACATTTATAGCAAAGGGAATCTGTCACCAGGTGTTCACTCCCCCATCTAAGAGCAGCATGACGTAGGGGCAGAGAGCCTGATTCCACACATGTATCACTTACTTTACTGGGTGCCGCAGATCCATCAGTGCTCTGAATGCTGAGCTCTGCATAACCCCGCCCCCACCACTGATTATTCACAGTGTGCACAGAAAGCTGCCAATCAGTGGTGGGGGCGGGGTTACACAGTAATGGGACTACATGGCACAAGGCAGCTAGTCCTGTACTGATAATCTCCTGCTGATAAAACACTGATTTTATTAAAATGACACATCTTAGCCCTTACATTATGCTGCTCTGACATTACTATACAAAACCTGCTGACAGATTCCTTTCTGTGATCTCCCATATTATCCAGCTGTCACGCTAGATACAAGCGAACACTGAATGGGAAGGTAAAGGAAGCCCTGTGTCTATGGAAGGGGGAGATAGTGACCCCTGACCAAACCTACCGCTGGCCCTTCGCTTCCCTCACCACCCTAGATAGGGTCAGGTATTCTGCTCGGCGTATAGGTACACAACCTAAGTATCCCTAGTGTTGCGCCTGGGATTCCCTGAGTACCTTAGATAGGTTCCACACTTATGCGCCGAGCTGGATGCCTGACCCTTGGTATCCCTAGTGCTGGCCCCTGGGGTCCCTCACCGTCCTAGATAGGTTCTGCACCTTTGTGCCGAGCCAGATACATGACCCTAGGTATCCCTAGTGCTGGGCCCTGGCTCCCCTGACCACCCTAGATAGGTTCCACACTTATGCGCTGAGCTGGATACCTGACCCTGACTGACCCTCAATAGGCCCTAGCTAAAGAGTGGATGGGATGAGCGCCTAGTCAACCCCACTAAGCTCTAAAGAACACACAGGGAACACAAACAGGGGAAAGTGAATGAATTACTTATCTCTAGATGATCCGGGGAGAGGAACTGCAACAAATCACAAAGTTTCTCCAGATCGATACAAGCCGACTGCTTGCACTGAAGACTTGTTAGGGGTATTAGACCCATCACCAATAAGGGGGATGAGGGTATATAAAGACACAAAGGGAAATGCTGATGAAAAACAGCTGAAAGGGTGAGGAAATCAGCAGAGTCCTAAAGGGAAAGGGATGAAAACCAAAGAAGGGAAAAAGGGAAAGTCGGAGAGCAACCTGTGTACCCAAATGCTGCGACCTTCTACAGCCGGACACCACAGGACTATCAAATGTGACCATGATTCCCCTGTAAATCCCATCTGTATCTGCAGCTTGTATCGTCCCATACACCCAATCAGTGGAAATCAGCTGGGACATACATTGGGAAGGAGACGTTTATTGCAGCTTCTTAATCTGAATGTCATTTCTTATTCATTTACAGAGTGAAATTGAATCCTTGATCCCGGTGAGAAAGCCGCATATGAGCGACTATGAAACATCCAAACTGATCAGCAGCGGAAGCTATGGGTGAGATTTCTCCTAATATACATTTATGAGGTTCCCTATGACAAAGCTTCTCTGCTCGGCCATTCAGTGTTATCACATTGACTTCTCACTATTCATGTCAGTTATATGAGAGTTGAGCACTGATCGGGCCTGTGCACACAGTGCAGATTTATCACAGTTTTTTCTGAAGGATTTCCTGATTCCTCGCACTCATGTTGCTTATTCTTATGATGCACATTTCTCCCATACTGATGAGTAGGGAAATCTGCAACAAGAAAAGCTGGAAATAACCAATGTAAAAAAAGTATCAAAAATGAGCAGATTTTATGCAGCATTTTTTTGCCAAGAGCTGTAGAATTGGTGCAGAAATTCCTGCTGCAAATACTTCACGTGTGCACAGCGCCTTAGAGGGGTATCCCACCTCCAAGATCCTCTCCCCATATGTAGCAGGTGTAATAATAAGATTAGAGATCCCTCCAATTAGCGATGTAGTAGAGTCCTCCTGATTAGCCATCGTCTTCCCTCCCCTCCTTACTCCTCGTATGTGCAGAGCAGACGTCTCAGTACAGAACATAGAGCGACGTCTATAGATGAACTGTTACTAAGGATCTATATAACCCTCGGCTTCTCCTTCTCTCCAGCGCCGTGTACTTAGTGCACCATAAAGACTCACGCCAGATCTTTGCCATGAAGAAAGTGGAAAAGAAGAACCTAACAACTCAAAGAAAGGTGGAGTCGGTCTATTTAGAGCGGGACATCCTGACATTCACTGATTGTCCCTATGTGGTTGTCACAAACCACCGGGGGGGTCACTCAGAAATCCCCCGCGCTGGCTACCAGTACGTCACAATCGGGGGGTAACAAGTGGGGGTCACCCCTCCTTTATACCTCCCGACCGACAGACAGAGCACGTGACGCGCTTGTGAGGTAAATCCTGGGATATGAAGAGGAATTATGACTAGAAGTCATAATTGCTCTCATCACTCCCTGGCAGTGCCCCCCTCCCTTCTTGTGCTCAAATGTCCAGCATCTGTGAAGGTGTCACATCCCACTTACACCTCCAACAGCCATCTCCTCTGATATGGAGATGAGATGATGTGAGGACAATGGACCCAGGATGACTCCCTGCCGTCACCCTGTAGTAGGAGCTGCTATCTAATTAGCAAGGCTCTGGAAATAGCCAGACAGAACGACTCCAGTAAAAAATGGTTCATATCTCGCAAGCCATATTTCCGATAAATATGGCAACCATAAAAATGGTGTCTCCGCATGTGGACGATGCCGGCACCCCCTTTTTATGGGAGCAGGACATTGGGAAATGCCCCAGGCGTGATATCAGCCAATGTGGAACTCGTAGACAGGTCATGAGTCCCCTCGTTCTGTAGCTAAATTCATAACTGTCACAATGAGAGCATTGGCGTCTGCCTACGACGCTCCCAGGCAAAGTTATGGCCAATATCCCCTTTGCTGGATAATTCTGATCCATGCAGGGGGAGTGGCAGTGCTTCCCCGTGAGGTCACTAAGGTAGGAGGGGACCTGGTTTTGCCCAGGTTGATAACCCTACTTCGGCCATTTTCCAGGGTTCTTCTCGCTGGGGGCACGTGCAGGAAACATCTGTGGGAGTTCCTAGAAACCTGGTCTACAGCGCCCCCCTGTGGCCAGACGCACAAGGTAACTGATTGAATTTGCATACCTGTTTGTAAACCATGCTTTATCTGTAACTGTACTCTGACATAACTGTATATTCTGTAGATTCCCTATTGTATATATTGTAGTTTCTAGTGTGCTTTAGGCGATTAAATTATATAATTAATCTTGGGCTGTTCTGTTATCTCGATCTTGAATCCCACGTCTGTGTGTTCGGCTAATAGTTACCGTGAAGCGGTTGGTGGCAGCGAGTTGTGCCAAGGATTATT
The DNA here is from genome assembly GCF_048569485.1 of Anomaloglossus baeobatrachus. NCBI lineage: Eukaryota > Metazoa > Chordata > Amphibia > Anura > Aromobatidae > Anomaloglossus > Anomaloglossus baeobatrachus. Next base: position 210,780,861 of record NC_134361.1, on the reverse strand, counting down.
GTGGGGAGGCCAGTGAGATTCGGGAAGATATTATATATTCCGCCCGCGGAGGTCGGGGGAATATATACCCTACTCTCACCGGGGACCCTTCAATAATCGGCATAAGTAGTATAGCGGCCTCCTTGCTTATCGTCGGGCAATTCCATAATTGGCCTGACTATAAGAGGGGCGCTAGAGAGCGCATCACGTGCTCTGTCTGTCGGTCGGGAGGTATAAAGGAGGGGTGACCCCCACTTGTTACCCCCCGATTGTGACGTACTGGTAGCCAGCGCGGGGGATTTCTGAGTGACCCCCCCGGTGGTTTGTGACATATTGGTGGCAAGCGGTGGGATCGAGATAATAGTGTGTGTGAGTGTGAGACCCATACTCCCAGACACTAAAGACTGCCTGCAGCAGCTGTGGCTGCTGGGGTCTTCAGACTAGCTCAACACTAGAGTGTCAGAGTGCAGATACTGTAAGGTGTGTGGAGGCATCAGGTGTCAGTTCTGTGTCAGTGACCAAAAGTCTGCAAGAATGGCTGAGAGCACCAGGAGCAAAGCCAAAGGAATGGCCGATGCTCAGGCCAGAGACGATGAGGAGGTTGTCCACGAGTCCTCCAGGAGCTCGACGCCAGAAAACAGCTCTGCAGAGGACATTGCACAACCGGGCACTGCTGGACAAGATGAGGAGCAGCTCGCCCAAGGGTCCTCAACGAGCCAGACGCCAGCCCTCCGCTCTGCAATGGACAGTGAAGCACCAGGCTCCGCAGCGGGCCGCAGATCACCACGTGCCATTCCACCGAGCCTGGGAGGCTCGGATAGCCTTCTTCAAATGGCTATGGCCCTACGCCAGGCTGGAGACCGGGAGGGCTACAAGGAACTCATGGCCGAGCGTGAGCGGCAAGCAGCGCGTGAAGAGCGCCAGGCAGAGCGTAACTACCAGCTGCAGCTAGCTCAGCTCCGGCCCTCATCAGCCACCCGTGACCTTCCAGACACCAAACTTCCAAAGGTCCGTGTTGAGGACTTCCCAGTGCTGGAGAAGGATGGAGACTTGGACTCTTTCTTGACTGCTTTTGAACGGACTTGCTTGCAGCATCATCTGAACAAGGACCAGTGGGCCAAATACCTGACCCCCCGTTTAAGGGGTAAGGCCCTGGATATCCTTGGGGACTTGCCTGCTGAGGCGGATCAGGGCTACGACACCATCAAGCGGGCCCTGATCCAACAGTACAACCTCACCCCGGAGTCCTACCGCAAGAAGTTCCGGACGCTGCAGAAGGGACCAAAGGACTCCTGGGCTGACCACCGGCGGGCACTTGCCCGAGCTGCCGACCACTGGACCCAAGGCCTGCAGCTTTCCACCGGACCGGAGATCCTGGACTTGTTCATCACGGAGCAACTCTTGTGGAACTGCCCTGAGGATCTCCGCCAGTTCATCCGAGACCAGAAGCCAAAGGGATCCACGGCTACAGCTGCCCTGGCAGATGACTACACCAACAATCGGGCTCCTGAAGCCAGGAGAGCAGCCACCAGCAGCACCTGGAGAGGGGGTAAGATGAACTCTGCGACTGCCCCACCTGCCCCTAGACTGCAGGGGGTGTCCCCCTCAACTCCCCTCTCCAGGCCCGTGGCAGAACCAAGACGGTGCCACCAGTGCAACCTACCTGGACACTTCAAGGCCATGTGCCCTCAGCGTCCCAAGGCCCCGGCTCCGTCCCCGTCCCAAGGGCCGCCCAAGGTGTATTGTGTGGGTGGGGGTGGTGGTAGGTCCCTGGACAGCTTCCAACCTGTCACCGTCGGCCGGTCTGTGACCATAGGACTGCGAGACAGCGCCTCGGAGGTGACTCTGGTGCGGCCTGAGATGGTGTCCCCCCAAGACTTGATCCCTGGAAAAACCCTCGCTGTCTCCGGGATTGGAGGCATTGACCCGGCGCTGCCTGTTGCTGACATTTATGTGGACTGGGGCGCAGGGCGAGGGGTGAGGGAGGTGGGGGTAACTGATCGGATCCCTGCAAACGTGCTACTTGGGACAGATTTGGGGCAAATAACCTCCCAGTTTGGCCCCGCCCCAAAGGCTGAACCTTCAGCCAGTGCTGACGTGCCTCCGGACAATGTTAATGTGTTATCTATGAATGATGTAAGGGAGGAGGGAGTGAACTCTGATATTTCTGCTTGCACAGACACCATAGACACACACGCAGCTGCAGCTGTGACAGGGGAGGGGGTCAGAGAAAGGTGTGACAATGCCTCTACAAGTAACCAGCCTGTGAGCTGGGATCTGCTGCCCTCTGCAGGGATAAGCAGAGAGCAGGGTGCTGCAGGGGGAGGACCAGTGTGTGGGGTGGGGGCTACCACAGCAAATGTGGGGTCCCCAGAGATTTCACAGCGGGGTTCTGTTGCTGCAGGGGGGGAACAGGCAGGTGAGATTGGGGCCGGTCCAGGAGCGGAAGTGCTCCCAGGTAAGATCTCGGTGCATGGTTCCCCCACAACCGGGGTGTCAGGAAGCCAGGTAGGTCTGCCTGAACCGGCGACTTGGTCAGGAACGGAGGAGGAGCAGGCACGACCCACGGTCGCAGCGGCTGTGGCCGCTGTCACCCGCAGTGGGAGTGCTGGAAGCCAAGGGGCCTCCCGGAGGTCCGATAGCTCTTCCCCTTCTGACCAAGTGGCAGCCGAGTCAGGTGGAGGCCAGGACACAGGTCCCGGGGTACTGACTGAAGATGTGACAGTCTCGTCGATTCTGGCCACATCTAGTCAGGAGTTTCAGGCAGCGTTAGAAGCTGACGACAGCCTGAAAGCTCTAAAGGAGCAGGCGGCACAGCCTCCCTCGGACTCGGACCCGGAGCGAGTGGTCTGGGACCAAGGACGGCTGTACCGGGCCACGGTCCAGCAGGGTTCACCGGAGGCGTGGCCCAGGGACCGACAGTTGGTGGTACCCTATCCGTTCCGGACGGAGTTGTTGCGGATCGCACATGAGATTCCGATGGCCGGACACCTAGGGATCGCTAAGACCAAGGCCAGGTTAAACCAGCATTTCTACTGGCCAAAAATGGGGGCCGATGTGGCTGCCTACTGCCGTTCGTGTGAAACCTGTCAGAGAGTGGGGAAGGCGGGGCCACGCCCCAAAGCCCCACTGGTATCTCTGCCAATCATCGATGAGCCTTTCAGGAGGGTGGCTGTGGATCTGGTCGGCCCGCTGGCCATCCCCAGCAGCTCCGGGAAACGCTTCATACTGACGGTAGTGGACTATGCCACCCGGTACCCAGAAGCAGTGGCCTTGTCGTCCATTCGGGCTGACAAGGTGGCCACCGCATTGCTGGAGATTTTCTCCCGAGTGGGTTTTCCCCAGGAAATGCTCACTGACCGGGGGACCCAATTCATGTCCCAGCTGATGGAGGCCCTCTGTAAGCAAGTCCAGGTGCGACATCTGGTGGCCAGCCCGTACCATCCACAGACTAATGGCCTGTGCGAGCGGTTCAATGGCACCTTAAAGCAGATGCTTAAGATGTTTGTCGACTCCCACGGGCGTGACTGGGAGCGGTATCTCCCACACCTGTTATTTGCTTACCGGGAGGTTCCACAGGCCTCAACAGGATTCTCACCGTTTGAGCTCCTGTACGGGCGACGTGTGCGGGGCCCCCTGGCTCTGGTGAAAGAGGCTTGGGAAGGGGATTTGGCCACCCCTGGAGTGTCGGTTATCGAGTATGTCATGCGCTTCCGGGACAAAATGCAGGCCTTGACGCAACTGGTACACGACAATATGGCTCAAGCCCAGGCCGATCAGAAGCGTTGGTACGACCAGAACGCTTGTGAGAGGACCTACCAAGTGGGTCAAGAGGTGTGGGTACTGGTCCCCGTACCACAGGACAAGCTTCAGGCAGCCTGGGAAGGCCCATACCTCGTGTACCAGCAGCTCAACCCTGTGACGTACCTGGTCACCCTGGACCCTGCCCGTGGAAGGCGGAAGCCCTTCCATGTGAACATGATGAAGGCACATCATGAGCGGGAGGCATGTGCGCTCCCCGTGTGCAACCTGCCCGAGGAGGGAGAAGCGGAAACCCTCTTGGATATGCTAGCCCAGGTTAGGGCAGGCGGATCCATTGAGGATGTGGAGGTTGGCCACCAGCTCTTGGAGGACCAACGGTCCCAGCTGTGGGCCACCCTACACCCCTTCCGGGGGTTGTTTACCAACCAGCCCGGAAGGACTGACTTGGCTGTCCATCACGTGGACACTGGGGATCATCCCCCGATCCGGCGTTCAGCATATCGGGTCTCCCTGGAGGTGCAGCAACACATGCGCCAGGAGATTGACGAGATGCTGGAGCTGGGGGTGATCCAGGCATCCAACAGCGCTTGGGCCTCGCCTGTAGTCCTCGTCCCTAAGAAGGACCGAACCACTCGGTTCTGCGTGGACTACAGGGGGCTCAATGCTGTCACGGTCGCCGATGCGTACCCAATGCCACGCATCGATGACCTGCTCGATCAGTTGGCCGGGGCTCAGTACCTGACCATCATGGACCTGAGCCGGGGATATTGGCAGATCCCCCTGACTCGCAAGGCCAGGGAACGCTCTGCCTTTATTACCCCATTTGGACTGTACGAGTCCACGGTGATGCCATTCGGGATGAGGAATGCCCCTGCCACTTTCCAGCGGATGGTCAACACCCTGCTCAAGGGACTTGAAGGGTACGCGGCCGCGTACCTAGATGACATTGCCGTCTTCAGTCCCACCTGGGAGGACCACCTAGAGCATCTAGCACAGGTGCTCAGGCGGATCCACCGGGCAGGTTTGACCATCAAGCCGGGAAAGTGTCAGCTGGCCATGAGCGAGGTCCAGTACCTCGGTCACCGGGTAGGTGGGGGAACGCTGAAGCCCGAGCCTGAGAAAGTGGAGGCCATCGCATCCTGGCCCACCCCCAGGACCAAGAAGCAGGTGATGTCCTTCTTGGGGACCGCTGGGTACTATAGGAGGTGTGTTCCATGCTATAGTAGCCTGGCAAAGCCCTTGACGGACCTCACCAAGAAGAAGCTGCCCTCTGCAGTCGATTGGACAATGGACTGCGAGACAGCCTTCCGGGCCCTAAAGGACGCCCTGTCCAGCCCGCCCGTGCTACAGGCAGCCGACTTCACGCGGCCGTTTGTAGTACAGACCGACGCCAGTGACTTCGGCCTCGGTGCGGTGCTCAGCCAGGTGGACTCTGCGAGCCCAGAGCACCCAGTCTTGTACCTGAGCAGGAAGCTGTTACCAAGGGAAGTGGCCTATTCTACAATGGAGAAGGAGTGCCTGGCCATAGTGTGGGCCCTGCAGCGTCTGCAACCCTATCTATACGGGCGCCACTTCATCGTGGAGACGGACCACAATCCCCTCAGCTGGTTGCACACCGTCTCTGGGACGAATGGGCGATTGTTGCGATGGAGCCTTGCGCTCCAGCAATACGACTTCACCATTCGCCACAAAAGGGGCCGTGACCACGGTAACGCAGACGGGCTGTCCCGACAAGGAGAGGTCGCGGACGGGCGCACGGGGGAACACCGGAGTGTGCTGCCCCCTAGCGCCCTCAAAAGGGGGGAGGTGTGAGGTAAATCCTGGGATATGAAGAGGAATTATGACTAGAAGTCATAATTGCTCTCATCACTCCCTGGCAGTGCCCCCCTCCCTTCTTGTGCTCAAATGTCCAGCATCTGTGAAGGTGTCACATCCCACTTACACCTCCAACAGCCATCTCCTCTGATATGGAGATGAGATGATGTGAGGACAATGGACCCAGGATGACTCCCTGCCGTCACCCTGTAGTAGGAGCTGCTATCTAATTAGCAAGGCTCTGGAAATAGCCAGACAGAACGACTCCAGTAAAAAATGGTTCATATCTCGCAAGCCATATTTCCGATAAATATGGCAACCATAAAAATGGTGTCTCCGCATGTGGACGATGCCGGCACCCCCTTTTTATGGGAGCAGGACATTGGGAAATGCCCCAGGCGTGATATCAGCCAATGGGGAACTGGCAGACAGGTCATGAGTCCCCTCGTTCTGTAGCTAAATTCATAACTGTCACAATGAGAGCATTGGCGTCTGCCTACGACGCTCCCAGGCAAAGTTATGGCCAATATCCCCTTTGCTGGATAATTCTGATCCATGCAGGGGGAGTGGCAGTGCTTCCCCGTGAGGTCACTAAGGTAGGAGGGGACCTGGTTTTGCCCAGGTTGATAACCCTACTTCGGCCATTTTCCAGGGTTCTTCTCGCTGGGGGCACGTGCAGGAAACATCTGTGGGAGTTCCTAGAAACCTGGTCTACAGCGCCCCCCTGTGGCCAGACGCACAAGGTAACTGATTGAATTTGCATACCTGTTTGTAAACCATGCTTTATCTGTAACTGTACTCTGACATATGTATATTCTGTAGATTCCCTATTGTATATATTGTAGTTTCTAGTGTGCTTTAGGCGATTAAATTATATAATTAATCTTGGGCTGTTCTGTTATCTCGATCTTGAATCCCACGTCTGTGTGTTCGGCTAATAGTTACCGTGAAGCGGTTGGTGGCAGCGAGTTGTGCCAAGGATTATTGTGGGGAGGCCAGTGAGATTCGGGAAGATATTATATATTCCGCCCGCGGAGGTCGGGGGAATATATACCCTACTCTCACCGGGGACCCTTCAATAATCGGCATAAGTAGTATAGCGGCCTCCTTGCTTATCGTCGGGCAATTCCATAATTGGCCTGACTATAAGAGGGGCGCTAGAGAGCGCATCACGTGCTCTGTCTGTCGGTCGGGAGGTATAAAGGAGGGGTGACCCCCACTTGTTACCCCCCGATTGTGACGTACTGGTAGCCAGCGCGGGGGATTTCTGAGTGACCCCCCCGGTGGTTTGTGACAGCGCTCTCTAGCGCCCCTCTTATAGTCAGGCCAATTATGGAATTGCCCGACAATAAGCAAGGAGGCCGCTATACTACTTATGCCGATTATTGAAGGGTCCCCGGTGAGAGTAAGGTATATATTCCCCCGACCTCCGCGGGCGGAATATATAAAATCTCCCCGAATCTCACTGGCCTCCCCACAATAATCCTTGGCACAATTCGCTGCCACCAACCGATTTACGGTAACTATTAGCCGAACACACAGACGTGGGATTCAAGATCGAGATAACAGAACAGCCCAAGATTAATTATATAATTTAATCAGCCTAAAGCACACTAGAAACTACAATATATACAATAGGGAATCTACAGAATATACATATGTCAGAGTACAGTTACAGTCAAAGCATGGGTTACAAACAGGCATACACAGTTCCAGCAGTTACCTTGTTGCGTCTGGCCACAGGGGGGCGCTGTACCCAGGTTTCTAGGATCCTTCCCACAGATGTTTCCTACACGTGCCCCCCAGCGAAAAGAACACTGGAAAATGGCCGAAGTAGGGTTATCAACCTGGGCAAATCCAGGTCCCCTCCTACCTTCGTGACCTCAGAGGGAGCACTGCTCCACCCCTGGCTGGAGTTATGGACAAAATCCACAACATGGAATATGGGCCATAACTTTGCCTGGGAGCGTCGTAGGCGGACGCCAATGCTCTCATTGTGACAGTTCTGAATTTAGCTACAGAACGAGGGGACTCATGACCTGTCTGCCAGTTCCCCATTGGCTGATATCACGCCTGGGGCATTTCCCAATGTCCTGCTCCCATAAAAAGGGTGTGCCAGCATCGTCCGCATGCGGAGACACCATTTTTATGGTTGCCATATTTATCGGAAATATGGCTTGCGAGATATGAACCATTTTTTACTGGAGTCGTTCTGTCTGGCTATTTCCATAGCCTTGCTAACTAGCTAGCAGCCCCCACTACAGGGTGACGGCAGGGAGTCATCCTGTGTCCATTGTCCCCAAGCCACCTAATTTCCATATCACAGGACATGGCCATGGAGGTGTAAGTGGAACACTGAGAACAAGAAGGGAGGGGGCACTGCCAGGGAGTGATGAGGGATTATGACTGGAGTCATAATTCATCTTCATATCCCGGGATTTGCCTCACACCTCCCCCCTTTTGAGGGCGCTAGGGGGCAGCACACTCCGGTGTTCCCCCGTGCGCCCGTCCGCGACCTCTCCTTGTCGGGACAGCCCGTCTGCGTTACCGTGGTCACGGCCCCTTTTGTGGCGAATGGTGAAGTTGTATTGCTGGAGCGCAAGGCTCCATCGCAACAATCGCCCATTCGTCCCAGAGACGGTGTGCAACCAGCTGAGGGGATTGTGGTCCGTCTCCACGATGAAGTGGCGCCCGTATAGATAGGGTTGCAGACGCTGCAGGGCCCACACTATGGCCAGGCACTCCTTCTCCATCGTGGAATAGGCAACTTCCCTTGGTAACAGCTTCCTGCTCAGGTACAAGACTGGGTGCTCTTGGCTTGCAGAGTCCACCTGGCTGAGCACCGCACCGAGGCCGAAGTCACTGGCGTCGGTCTGTACTACAAACGGCCGCGTGAAGTCGGCTGCCTGTAGCACGGGCGGGCTGGACAGGGCGTCCTTTAGGGCCCGGAAGGCTGTCTCGCAGTCCATTGTCCAATCGACTGCAGAGGGCAGCTTCTTCTTGGTGAGGTCCGTCAAGGGCTTTGCCAGGCTACTATAGCATGGAACAAACCTCCTATAGTACCCAGCGGTCCCCAAGAAGGACATCACCTGCTTCTTGGTCCTGGGGGTGGGCCAGGATGCGATGGCTTCCACTTTCTCAGGCTCGGGCTTCAGTGTTCTCCCACCTACCCGGTGACCGAGGTACTGGACCTCGCTCATGGCCAGCTGACACTTTCCCGGCTTGATGGTCAAACCTGCCCGGTGGACCCGCCTGAGCACCTGTGCTAGATGCTCTAGGTGGTCCTCCCAGGTGGGACTGAAGACGGCAATGTCATCCAGGTACGCGGCCGCGTACCCTTCAAGTCCCTTGAGCAGGGTGTTGACCATCCGCTGGAAAGTGGCAGGGGCATTCCTCATCCCGAATGGCATCACCGTGGACTCGTACAGTCCAAATGGGGTAATAAAGGCAGAGCGTTCCCTGGCCTTGCGAGTCAGGGGGATCTGCCAATATCCCCGGCTCAGATCCATGATGGTCAGGTACTGAGCCCCGGCCAACTGATCGAGCAGGTCATCGATGCGTGGCATTGGGTACGCATCAGCGACCGTGACCGCATTGAGCCCCCTGTAGTCCACGCAGAACCGAGTGGTTCGGTCCTTCTTAGGGACGAGGACTACAGGCGAGGCCCAAGCGCTGTTGGATGCCTGGATCACCCCCAGCTTCAGCATCTCGTCAATCTCCTGGCGCATGTGTTGCTGCACCTCCAGGGAGACCCGATATGCTGAACGCCGGATCGGGGGATGATCCCCAGTGTCCACGTGATGGACAGCCAAGTCAGTCCTTCCGGGCTGGTTGGTAAACAACCCCCGGAAGGGGAGGAGGGTGGCCCACAGCTGGGACCGTTGGTCTTCCAAGAGCTGGTGGCCAACCTCCACATCCTCAATGGATCCGCCTGCCCTAACCTGGGCTAGCATATCCAAGAGGGTTTCCGCTTCTCCCTCCTCGGGCAGGTTGCACACTGGGAGCGCACATGCCTCCCGCTCATGATGTGCCTTCATCATGTTCACATGGAAGGGCTTCCGCCTTCCACGGGCAGGGTCCAGGGTGACCAGGTACGTTACAGGGTTGAGCTGCTGGTACACGAGGTATGGGCCTTCCCAGGCTGCCTGAAGCTTGTCCTGTGGTACGGGGACCAGTACCCACACCTTTTGACCCACTTGGTAGGTCCTCTCACAAGCGTTCTGGTCGTACCAACGCTTCTGATCGGCCTGGGCTTGAGCCATATTGTCGTGTACCAGTTGCGTCAAGGCCTGCATTTTGTCCCGGAAGCGCATGACATACTCGATAACCGACACTCCAGGGGTGGCCAAATCCCCTTCCCAAGCCTCTTTCACCAGAGCCAGGGGGCCCCGCACACGTCGCCCGTACAGGAGCTCAAACGGTGAGAATCCTGTTGAGGCCTGTGGAACCTCCCGGTAAGCAAATAACAGGTGTGGGAGATACCGCTCCCAGTCACGCCCATGGGAGTCGACCAACATCTTAAGCATCTGCTTTAAGGTGCCATTGAACCGCTCGCACAGGCCATTAGTCTGTGGATGGTACGGGCTGGCCACCAGATGTCGCACCTGGACTTGCTTACAGAGGGCCTCCATCAGCTGGGACATGAATTGGGTCCCCCGGTCAGTGAGCATTTCCTGGGGAAAACCCACTCGGGAGAAAATCTCCAGCAATGCGGTGGCCACCTTGTCAGCCCGAATGGACGACAAGGCCACTGCTTCTGGGTACCGGGTGGCATAGTCCACTACCGTCAGTAGGAAGCGTTTCCCGGAGCTGCTGGGGATGGCCATCGGGCCGACCAGATCCACAGCCACCCTCCTGAAAGGCTCATCGATGATTGGCAGAGATACTAGTGGGGCTTTGGGGCGTGGCCCCGCCTTCCCCACTCTCTGACAGGTTTCACACGAACGGCAGTAGGCAGCCACATCGGCCCCCATTTTTGGCCAGTAGAAATGCTGGTTTAACCTGGCCTTGGTCTTAGCGATCCCTAGGTGTCCGGCCATCGGAATCTCATGTGCGATCCGCAACAACTCCGTCCGGAACGGATAGGGTACCACCAACTGTCGGTCCCTGGGCCACGCCTCCGGTGAACCCTGCTGGACCGTGGCCCGGTACAGCCGTCCTTGGTCCCAGACCACTCGCTCCGGGTCCGAGGGAGGCTGTGCCGCCTGCTCCTTAAGAGCTTTCAGGCTGTCGTCAGCTTCTAACGCTGCCTGAAACCCCTGACTAGATGTGGCCAGAATCGACGAGACTGTCACATCTTCAGTCAGTACCCCGGGACCTGTGTCCTGGCCTCCACCTGACTCGGCTGCCACTTGGTCAGAAGGGGAAGAGCTGTCGGACCTCCGGGAGGCCCCTTGGCTTCCAGCACTCCCACTGCGGGTGACAGCGGCCACAGCCGCTGCGACCGTGGGTCGTGCCTGCTCCTCCTCCGTTCCTGACCAAGTCGCCGGTTCAGGCAGACCTACCTGGCTTCCTGACACCCCGGTTGTGGGGGAACCATGCACCGAGATCTTACCTGGGAGCACTTCCGCTCCTGGACCGGCCCCAATCTCACCTGCCTGTTCCCCTCCTGCAGCAACAGAACCCCGCTGTGAAATCTCTGGGGACCCCACATTTGCTGTGGTAGCCCCCACCCCACACACTGGTCCTCCCCCTGCAGCACCCTGCTCTCTGCTTATCCCTGCAGAGGGCAACAGATCCCAGCTCACAGGCTGGTTACTTGTAGAGGCATCGTCACACCTTTCTCTGACCCCCTCCCCTCCTGTCACAGCTGCAGCTGCGTGTGTGTCTATGGTGTCTATGCAAGCAGAAATATCAGAGTTCACTCCCTCCTCCCTTACATCATTCATAGATAACACATTAACATTGTCAGGAGTCATGTCAGTACTGGCTGAAGGTTCAGCCCTTGGTTGGGGCCCAAACTGGGAGGTTATCTGCCCCAAATCTGTCCCAAGTAGCACGTTTGCAGGGATCCGATCAGTTACCCCCACCTCCCTCACCCCTCGCCCTGCGCCCCAGTCCACATAAATGTCAGCAACAGGCAGCGCCGGGTCAATGCCTCCAATCCCGGAGACAGCGAGGGGTTTTCCCAGGGATCAAGTCTTGGGGGGACACCATCTCAGGCCGCACCAGAGTCACCTCCGAGGCGCTGTCTCGCAGTCCTATGGTCACAGACCGGCCGACGGTGACAGGTTGGAAGCTGTCCAGGGACCTACCACCACCCCCACCCACACAATACACCTTGGGCGGCCCTTGGGACGGGAACGGAGCCGGGGCCTTGGGACGCTGAGGGCACATGGCCTTGAAGTGTCCAGGTAGGTTGCACTGGTGGCACCGTCTTGGTTCTGCCACGGGCCTGGAGAGGGGAGTTGAGGGGGACACCCCCTGCAGTCTAGGGGCAGGTGGGGCAGTCGTAGAATTCATCTTACCCCCTCTCCAGGTGCTGCTGGTGGCTGCTCTCCTGGCCTCAGGAGCACGATTGTTGGTGTAGTCATCGGCCAGGGCAGCTGTAGCCGTGGACCCCTTTGGCTTCTGGTCTCGGATGAACTGGCGAAGATCCTCAGGGCAGTTCCACAAGAGTTGCTCCGTGATGAACAAGTCCTGGATCTCCGGTCCGGTGGAAAGCTGCAGGCCTTGGGTCCAGTGGTCGGCAGCTCGGGCAAGTGCCCGCCTGTGGTCAGCCCAGGAGTCCTTTGGTCCCTTCTGTAGGCTCCGGAACTTCTTGCGGTAGGACTCTGGAGTGAGGTTGTACTGTTGGATCAGGGCCCGCTTGATGGTGTCGTAGCCCTGATCTGCCTCAGCAGGCAAGTCCCCAAGGATTTCCAGGGCCTTACCCCTTAAACGGGGGGTCAGGTATTTGGCCCACTGGTCCTTGTCCAGATGGTGCTGCAAGCAAGTCCGTTCAAAAGCAGTCAAGAAAGAGTCCAAGTCTCCATCCTTCTCCAGCACTGGGAAGTCCTCAACACGGACCTTTGGAAGTTTGGTGTCTTGAAGGTCACGTGTGGCTGATGAGGGCCGGAGCTGAGCTAGCTGCAGCTGGTAGTCACGGTCTGCCTGTCGCTCTCGCTCTTCACGCGCTGCCTGCCGCTCTCGCTCCGCAGCCTCACGCTCTGCGTGCCGCTCCGCAGCCTCAGCGTCACGCGCTGCCTGCCGCTCTGCCCTGCGCTCTGCCAGGAGTTCCTTGTAGCCCTTCTGGTCTCCAGCCTGGAGAAGGGCCATAGCCATTTGAAGAAGGCTATCCGAGCCTCCCAGGCTCGGTGGAATGGCACGTGGTGATCTGCGGCACGCTGCAGAGCTAGGCGATTCACTGTCCCTTTCAGAGCGGAGGGCTGGCATCTGGCTCGTTGAGGAACCTTGGGTGAGCTGCTCCTCATCTTGTCCATAATTGCCAGCTTGTGCGCTGTCCTCTGCAGAACGGTTTTCTGGCGTCGAGCTCCTGGAGGACTCGTGGGCAACCTCCTCATTACTGCCCACAGCACCGTCCTCCCTCTCTTCGGCTCCTGCTTTAGCATTGGCCAGTTGCATAGCTCTGCTCCTGGTGCCATCAGCCATTCTTGCAGACTTTTGGTCACTGACACAGAACTGACACCTGATGCCTCCACACACCTTACAGTATCTGCACTCTGACACTCTAGTGTTGAGCTAGTCTGAAGACCCCAGCAGCCACAGCTGCTGCAGGCAGTCTTTAGTGTCTGGGAGTATGGGTCTCACACTCACACACACTATTATCTCGATCCCACCGCTATGCCACCAATATGTCACAAACCACCGGGGGGGTCACTCAGAAATCCCCCGCGCTGGCTACCAGTACGTCACAATCGGGGGGTAACAAGTGGGGGTCACCCCTCCTTTATACCTCCCGACCGACAGACAGAGCACGTGACGCGCTCTCTAGCGCCCCTCTTATAGTCAGGCCAATTATGGAATTGCCCGACAATAAGCAAGGAGGCCGCTATACTACTTATGCCGATTATTGAAGGGTCCCCGGTGAGAGTAAGGTATATATTCCCCCGACCTCCGCGGGCGGAATATATAAAATCTCCCCGAATCTCACTGGCCTCCCCACAATAATCCTTGGCACAATTCGCTGCCACCAACCGATTTACGGTAACTATTAGCCGAACACACAGACGTGGGATTCAAGATCGAGATAACAGAACAGCCCAAGATTAATTATATAATTTAATCAGCCTAAAGCACACTAGAAACTACAATATATACAATAGGGAATCTACAGAATATACATATGTCAGAGTACAGTTACAGTCAAAGCATGGGTTACAAACAGGCATACACAGTTCCAGCAGTTACCTTGTTGCGTCTGGCCACAGGGGGGCGCTGTACCCAGGTTTCTAGGATCCTTCCCACAGATGTTTCCTACACGTGCCCCCAGCGAAAAGAACACTGGAAAATGGCCGAAGTAGGGTTATCAACCTGGGCAAATCCAGGTCCCCGCAGACCCTGCACAGCCGCTCCAGCACTAGCCCCCGCACAGCCGCTCCAGCACCAGCCCCCGCAGACAGCGCAAAGCCGCTCCAGCACCAGCCCCCGCACAGCCGCTCCAGCACCAGCCCCCGCACAGCCGCTCCAGCACCAGCCCCCGCAGACCCCATACAGCCGCTGCAGCACCAGCCCCTGCACAGCCGCTCCAGCACCAGCCCCCGCAGACCCCGCACAGCCGCTCCAGCCCTTGCACAGCCCCTCCAGCACCAGCCCCCGCAGACCCTGCACAGCAGCTCCAGCACTAGCCCCCGCAGACCCTGCACAGCCGCTCCAGCACTAGCCCCCGCACACCCCGCACAGCCGCTCCAGCACCAGCCCCCGCACACCCGCTCCAGCACCAGACCCCGCACAGCTGCTCCAGCACCCGCACAGCCGCTCCAGCACCAGCCCCCGCAGACCCCGCACAGCTGCTCCAGCACCAGCCCTCGCAGACCCCGCACAGCAGCTCCAGCACCAAACCCCGCACAGCCGCTCCAGCACCAGCCCCCGCACAGCCGCTCCAGCACCAGACCCCGCACAGCTGCTCCAGCACCAGCCCCCGCAGACCCCGCACAGCAGCTCCAGCACCAGCCCTCGCACAGCCGCTCCAGCACCAGACCCCGCACAGCCGCTCCAGCACCAGCCCCCGCACTGCCGCTCCAGCACCAGCCCCCGCAGACCCCGCACAGCCACTCCAGCACCAGCCCTCGCAGACCCTGCACAAACGCTCCAGCACCAGACCTCGCACAGTCACCATAGCACTAGCTACGCAGACCCCGCCCAGCCACCGCAGCCCCCACACAGCCGCCGCAGCACTGGCACTGCAGACCCCGCACAGCTCCCGCAGCCCCCACACAGCCGCCATAGCAATAGCCCCGCAGACCCTGCACAGCCGCCGCAGCCCCCGCACAGCTGCCACAGCCCCCACACAACCCCGCATTATTGGGTTTTTTTTGCAGGGGCCAATTATAACTTTTGCTCTGGGCCCTGTGCTTTGTATGGACGCCGCTCCCGCTGTCATCTCCCTGTATGTCCGCACTGAGCACGTCCGTGTTTCCAGCAGTAGAGGAGATATCACTCTATGTTGTTAGATACATTATATCTGCAGATCTTCCCTCCTAATGTCTCCGCTCACCTCTCATTACACATCATGGTGGTCTCTGCTGTATACACCCCTCACCGGCCGTATTTCCTTTCCTCTATAGGTGGAGACTGTGAGAGCCTTCTCTACAGAAAGTGGCGTTTTTCTGTCCCCTTGGCTCGCTTGTACTTCGCAGAGGCCGTTCTTGCTGTTGAATACCTGCACAGCTATGGCATAGTGCACAGAGACCTGAAGCCGGAAAAGTAAGTGCACCCTGTACTATAATAAAGGTGGGAAATGTATCATTTCCTATCACTGGGTCTGTGAGGATAAAACCTCTTTATTTCTTTCTCAGCCTCCTGATAACATCTACTGGACACATCAAAGTGACAGATTTTGGACTTTCAAGACTTGGTGTGATGATACCAGAAAGCAACAGCTGCCAGCCTGTCCGGGAGGACGTCTCCAGAGAGTTCCTGGAGCGCGAGGTCAGTGTCACTGTTACATTTCCCGTCACTATTATTGTCTTTTCTCCACTGATATTTGATCTTGTGTAATTCTGCTCTAATAATGGCGTCCTCTCCCCTGTATCTTGTGTTGTTTGCAGCTATGTGGCACCCCGTATTACATAGCCCCCGAGATGATCCTGGGATCCGGCTATGGAAGACCTGTGGACTGGTGGGCAATGGGGGGTCATCCTGTATCAGTTTCTTGTGGGATCTCCCCCATTTGTCGGGGATTCAGAAGAAAGTGTTTTTTGCAGAATTGTCAGTGGTAAGTAGAAGAAGCCATCATTGCTGTGATACAGGGGCTTAGCTCCTTTATCTTACAGTGCTATAAAGAGGATTATATTGTGTCATTTTCTATATTACAGAAGACGTAAATTGGACGTGTGATCCCGCTCCTCCCCCCGATGCCAGGACCCTCATCACTGCGCTGCTCAGGAAGGACCCTGAAGAGAGGCTGGGGACAGGTAACACATAGAATAGTAATATTTACTAACAGTAGTGCCCGGCGTGGCCCGGGACAGTAACCAAGGGTCTCTCCCGCTCTCCGACTGTCTGTCTGCCTCTGTGTGTCTGTCTGTCTGTCTGTCTGCCTCTGTGTGTCTGTCTGTCTGCCTCTGTGTGTCTGTCTGTCTGTCTGTCTGCCTCTGTGTGTCTGTCTGTCTGTTCGTCTGTCTGTCTGCCTCTGTGTGTCTGTCTGTCTGTTCGTCTGTCTGTCTGCCTCTGTGTGTCTGTCTGTCTGTTCGTCTGTCTGTCTGCCTCTGTGTGTCTGTCTGTCTGTTCGTCTGTCTGTCTGCCTCTGTGTGTCTGTCTGTCTGTTCGTCTGTCTGTCTGCCTCTGTGTGTCTGTCTGTCTGTTCGTCTGTCTGTCTGCCTCTGTGTGTCTGTCTGTCTGTTCGTCTGTCTGTCTGCCTCTGTGTGTCTGTCTGTCTGTTCGTCTGTCTGTCTGCCTCTGTGTGTCTGTCTGTTCGTCTGTCTGTCTGCCTCTGTGTGTCTGTCTGTCTGTCTGCCTGCGTCTGTGAATTTGTCTGTCTGTCTCTGTGCGTTCCTGTCTCTGTGCGTTCCTGTCTCTGTGCGTTCCTGTCTCTGTGCGTTCCTGTCTCTGTGCGTTCCTGTCTCTGTGCGTTCCTGTCTCTGTGCGTTCCTGTCTCTGTGCGTTCCTGTCTCTGTGCGTTCCTGTCTCTGTGCGTTCCTGTCTCTGTGCGTTCCTGTCTCTGTGCGTTCCTGTCTCTGTGCGTTCCTGTCTCTGTGCGTTCCTGTCTCTGTGCGTTCCTGTCTCTGTGCGTTCCTGTCTCTGTGCGTTCCTGTCTCTGTGCGTTCCTGCCTCTGTGCGTTCCTGCCTCTGTGCGTTCCTGCCTCTGTGCGTTCCTGCCTCTGTGCGTTCCTGCCTCTGTGCATTTCTGTATGCCTCTGTGCGTTTCTGTATGCCTCTGTGCGTTTCTGTATGCCTCTGTGCATTTCTGTATGCCTCTGTGCATTTCTGTATGCCTCTGTGCATTTCTGTATGCCTCTGTGCATTTCTGTATGCCTCTGTGCATTTCTGTATGCCTCTGTGCATTTCTGTATGCCTCTGTGCATTTCTGTATGCCTCTGTGCATTTCTGTATGCCTCTGTGCATTTCTGTATGCCTCTGTGCATTTCTGTATGCCTCTGTGCATTTCTGTCTCTGTGCGTTTCTGTATGCCTCTGTGTGTTTCTATCTCTGTGTGTCTCTGTCTGTCTCTTTCCCTGTCTGTGTGTGTGTGGCTCTCTCTGTATCCATCTCGCCACAGATATCATATTACCTCCCACAGAAGCTTCTTATACCAAGAGTGTCCTTCGTTGCCTATATAACCAATCACAGCTGCTATTAATAACCTGTAGCTCCCAGCTCCATTCACTTTAATGTAAACAGGCTTTGTTTTTTTTAATAACTGTAAAGCACAGTGTTATTTTTTCCACTCAAAACATAGTCTATGAAGTTCCCTGAGTCACATAGGGTGTCTGAAAAATTTCGTGATTGTAAATGCGACGGTGCAGATTCCTTTAGCGAACACACACACACACACACACACACACACACACACACACACACACACACACACACACACACACACACACACACACCCCTTTATATATTAGATTACATCCAGGACATATTGTCCATGACGCTCAGCTCTTCTCTGTGTGCTCCTCCATTTCTAAGTCTCCATTCTAGAACTTTCCGTCTATTTTCTTCCCGTTATGTCGTTAGTTTAGATTACGTTACACTGTGACGATCCGGAGCCGTCTCTGACAACGTCTGCAAAACTTCTATTTTGTCTTTTCCAGAAGGAGCATTTGAGATCAAGGAGCATCCATTCCTGAGGGACTTAGACTTTGACGACCTTCTAAGTCAGGAGCCGGAGTACGTTCCTCAGATGAAGTCAGACGTGGACACCAGCGTCTTCCTCAGTAAGTAGAAGGAGACGTCCTCTAACATAAGCCGCGGTTTGTGTCGTCTTCACTGATATCCATTGATATTAGTGATAAATGACGACTGTTATATGGGAACTTCTAATAACACTTCATTACCTTCATCTTGTAGATCACGGTGATTCACACATGGACATGGTGTCACAGGATGAGGACAATGACAGCCCCGACTACCAAAACTTCACAACATCGTCTCAAAGGCTTGTGAAAGTAAGTGATCCATAAATCTAAAATATGCAAAAAAAACCCAAACAAACTAAAAAGGAAAAACAAAAAAGTAATTCATGTTATTTTTGTCTGAATTTAGCTTTGTACTACCACAACAGAGACGAAGACCAATGATGACGCCAAGTCACCTCCAGAGTGCTCCCCAGAGGGTACGCCAGAATGCTCCCCAGAGGGTACGCCAGAATGCTCCCCAGAGGGTACGCCAGAATGCTCCCCAGAGGGTACGCCAGAGTGCTCCCCAGAGGGTACCCCAGAGTGCTCCCCAGAGAGTACCCCAGAGTGCTCCCCAGAGAGTACCCCAGAGTGCTCCCCAGAGAGTACCCCAGAGTGCTTCCCAGAGAGTACCCCAGAGAGTACCCCAGAGTGCTCCCCAGAGAGTACCCCAGAGTGCTCCCCAGAGGGTAAGCCAGAGTGCTCCCCAGAGGGTAAGCCAGAGTGCTCCCCAGAGGGTACGCCAGAGTGCTCCCCAGAGGGTACGCCAGAGTGCTCCCCAGAGGGTACGCCAGAGTGCTCCCCAGAGGGTACGCCAGAGTATCCAAGAGAATACCACAGAGAGTACCCCAGAGTGCTCCCCAGAGAGTACCCCAGAGTGCTCCCCAGAGAGTACCCCAGAGTGCTCCCCAGAGAGTACCCCAGAGTGCTCCCCAGAGAGTACCAAAGAGTGCTCCCCAGAGAGTACCAAAGAGTGCTCCCCAGAGAGTACCAAAGAGTGCTCCCCAGAGAGTACCAAAGAGTGCTCCCCAGAGAGTACCAAAGAGTGCTCCCCAGAGAGTACCAAAGAGTGCTCCCCAGAGAGTACCCCAGAGTGCTCTCCAGAGGGTACGCCAGAGAGTATCCAAGAGAATACCACAGAGAGGACACCAGAGAGAACACCAGAGAGGACACCAGAGAGTACACCAGAGTGCTCCACAGAGAGTACACCAGAGTGCTCCCCAGAGAGTATACCAGCACCTAGCACAAACATCTCAGAAATGTGAGTAGATTATGGGGTTATTACTGGGAACGCCAAAGTGATATATGTGCACAACAGCAAATATAGGACATAAATACCTTAGAAACTGCTAATTTCGGCGGTCGTGCACTTTAGAGCTGCGCACACAGTGAGGGAGATGCAGCATTACATGACAGCCATTCCTGGCAGTTTTCCGCTCTAGGTAGTTTGGAGCAGGAGCCTTTCCCTGATATGATTTCCTTATGTCCCTTTAGCGCTTATAGTCGGGGTTCTCCTCGGGAGACGTCACATTTTATACTGCGATTACTTGTGATTTACACATTTTTCTTCTTCTTCCAAACAGGAGGAAAGACCCGGATAGAGAAGATGCAATAACCAGCGCGTCCTCCTCATTGTCAGGTATGTGCAGCTCTACAGCACCAAAGGCTGAAATATGAAAACATGGTTTTCCCCCATAGGTTTCCCTTGTTATCCACGTTTCGTGGCTCACATTCTGCTGCCCATAGGCCCACGCTGGATCTCTATTCCCTAGTTATATCCTGGAGGTTTCAGAATATATTGTTACTGATTTTTATTTAATTTTTCCACTTTCTGATCAGAATTTCCAGCTAAAATAAATCAGAGTCTAGAAGAAGAAAAACCAGAAAAAAAAGAAAAAGGGAAGAAAGAAACGAGGTGAGTGCAAGCGTCATCTCCATGTGATGTCAGTGACGGGATGGTCACATGTACGATGGCCGCCAGTTGCCCGCGACGGCCGCCAGTCGCGCCCCCCCCGACCTCCGCGTGACGGCCGCCAGTCGCGCCCCCCCCCCCCGACCTCCGCGCGGCGGCCGCCAGTCTCGCGGCCCCCCGACCTCCTCAAGACGGCCGCCAGTCGCGGCCCCCCCGACCTCCGCGCGACGGCCGCCAGTCGCCCCTGATCATTATATGATAAGATTCCTCTGCCGTACGGCCACAGTGACCGCTCAGTACTATCATGTAATCACGTTATATTTCTCTTCTCATAGGCTCCATCTTCCGCCGGATCCTATCTTCCTGCCGGCGCGGATTATCCAGGGCTGCTCGCGCATTTGTCTGTTGTGGCTGTTCCTCTACAGCCATGTAAAATGCGTGAGACCTCGGCATCCAGCGCCCTGAAGAGCAGCACATCCACCATCACTGCTGCGCCGGTGAAGAAAGACCTTCCCTATTTTGTCTATTGTTTTATTCCTATTTTTTCCCTCCCTGACCCCTTTATTCATTTTAAAAAAATAAAAATGAATCAAATATTTTTATGGTCACTGAGATTATTTTGTATCCATCAAACTTCGCTCTGCATAAATAATATATTAACACTTCTGCTTATAAAAGGAAATGAAGAAGCACAAAGGGTTAAAATATTATTAGTAGAGGTCAGCCGACCGGTTACAGCCCAATAACCATATCACCTAAAAAGCATAATAAAGGCAGACGGCGCACTGACCCCACCCATCCTCCCTTCTACACGATGCAGCCGTCCTGTCCCCTTTACAGAAAAGCCCCCCAAAGTATGATGACCCCACCATGCTTCACAGTTGGGATGGTGTTCTTCAGGTTGTACTCTTCCTCCTTCTTCCTCCAAACACAGCGGGTGGAGTTGATACCAATAAGTTTTAAGTTGGCCTCATCTGACCACATGCCCTTCTCCCATCCTCATCTGGATCATCCTTATGGTCACTGGTGAACTTCACACGGGCCTGGCCATGTGCTGGTTTGAGCACAGGGACTTTGTGTGCTGCAGGATTTTAATCCATGACGGCATACTGTGTTACATCACCTGTGCTTCCATGACAACCACAAAATCCACGTGATCACGTCACGTAACTTCCGGAATGGGGCGGTGAGTAAACTTCTACTGCAAACGCCGTTAAAATGGCGCCGTCATATATTGACAATGCCATTTAAGGGATTAACAGGTACAGGTGGATAGTGATTCCACTCGTGCCTGTGAGGCACACATGTCAGCTGTACAAATCAGCAGACATGTGTGCGAATCCCCGCCTGCAGCCCACAGCAGGGACATAATATTACTGCCCGCAGTCGTTAAGGGATTAAGGAAAGGGATAAAAATATAATACATTACACTCACCTGCCCTAGACCCTCATCTGATCTTATACTGCTACCTCTATCAAAGCTTCCCGGTCCTCCGTGCTGGCCTTCATTTTTACAAGGCTTTCTTATGGAGGTGGTAAGAGTAACTGACTACTCCCGATCACCTGAGGATTGGCACAATATTCATGTCAATGATATCTCCACCGTCCACCATCAGTATGTGAGTCCAATCATTAACTGTGCTGTGTTGCAGCGGCTGGCGCCACTGATCTGCCAGCGCACTGCGGGCTCCATTAAATCGCCAGTAGTTGACGCAATGGACTTTAAGAAAATGGCCACGGAGATGGCACATGCGCAGACTGGCCTCGGCAGCCATTTTCTTGAAGTCCACCAGCGATTCAAAGCAGCCCGCAGGCAGATCAACAGCGCCCGCCGCCGAAACACCTCACGAGCCCACAATATCGCCGACCCGCAATCCTGTGACCTTCCTGATCTGCTCCACTGCAGTGACACCCCCTCCTCCCTCCAAGCCCTGCGCCATCCCCTGCATCCCAGTAACCCATATGCAGATTAGAAGAGGCAACCCCATTTTACCCCCGTCTTATAATACGGAAAATATTACAAGAATTACAGAGGTACATGATAAGATCCTGTCTGCAGCCACCACTAGGGGGAGCTCCCTGTATACAGAGATACATGATAAGATCCTGTCTGCAGCCACCACTAGGGGGAGCTCCCTGTATATAGAGATACATGATAAGATCCTGTCTGCAGCCACCACTGAGGGGAGCTTCCTGTATACAGAGATACATAATAAGATCCTGTCTGCAGCCACCACTAGGGGGAGCTCCCTGTATACAGAGATACATGATAAGATCCTGTCTGCAGCCACCACTAGGGGGAGCTTCCTGTATACAGAGATACATAATAAGATCCTGTCTGCAGCCACCACTAGGGGGCGCTTCCTGTATACAGAGATACAGGATACATATTTTTGCTGCAATTAAAAATGCAGCATCCAAAGTGGATAAGAAATGGAGAACACTCCTGCCACACAGCGTAAACTGTGATATGGGTTTCAAATCTTTAGCATGTGCATTTCTCCTGCAGGTAACACTCCATTTTATGTAGAGGTTTAGATGCGGTCAATGCACAAGGGGGGGGGGGGGGGAGGATGCTTTTTTAGTGAGTTTCCGCTGGGAAACCGCATATAATCTGCACATAAGTATCATTAAAGTTTCATCAATGCTAATTACCAGCTCGCATTAAAAAGAGGAGAAAAGGGAAAGAAAAAAAAAAATTGCTTTAGATTTACCAATAAATCCGGCTTACAAGCATCACATCATGCAGATTCAGGAGCCTGAGGGTCCAAACAAAAACCTCCATAGGAATCAACGCAGCCGATCACTACACACAGTGACCCAGAAACTGTCACCTCCCCTGCACCAGAGAAGAAACGGTTTTTGAAGACTCTTAAACTGAAGAGTCGAGATTTCAAAACAAACATTTGTGTCGCCCAAAACCACAAAATGCAATATAAATAAGCCTGCATAGTATAGATCCCTATTCAGTACATTACTGATCCTGATTTACCTCCTGTATTATACTCCAGAGCTGCACTCACTATTCTGCTGGTGCAGTCACTGTGTACATACATTACTGATCCTGAGTTACCTGCTGCATTATACTCCAGAGCTGCACTCACTATTCTGCTGGTGCAGTCACTGTGTACATACATTACTGATCCTGAGTTACCTCCTGTATGTACACAGTGACTGCATCAGCAGAATAGTGACTACAGCTCTGGAGCATAATACAGGAGGTAACACAGGATCAATAATGTAATGTATTATGCTCCAGAGCTGTACTCACTATTCTGCTGATGCAGTCACTGTGTACATACATTACTGATCCTGAGTTGCCTCCTGTATTATGCTCCAGAGCTGTACTCACTATTCTGCTGGTTCAGTCACTGTATACATACATTACTGATCCTGAGTTGCCTCCTGTATTATACTCCAGAGCTGCACTCACTACTCTGTTACATTTCCCAGTTCATCTCTCCCTGCTTTATTGAAGCTCCTCCACCCTTTTGCTGACAGTTATAGTATCTGGCAAGGTCTCTGCTGCGGAGTTCAGTGATTGCTGCCTCGATCTCTGCGGAGACATCACAATGTCAGCGATGCAGCCAGAGACATTGAGAATGGTCCTAACATCCTGCCGTCATGTCATCCACCTGTAAGATTGGAAGTGACCACCGGAGGTCACCCTTACCCCCCACAGGACCCGGCCCTCACCCCCCACAGGACCCGGCCCTCACCCCCCACAGGACCCGGCCCTCACCCCCCACAGGACCAGCTGAGACCTTGGGGGGGGGGGGGGGGGGTCACATTTTGTGTTGGAGGCTTGAGGAACAAAGGTTTACATTTTGGACATAACATGCTGGGACTTCTAGTACTGAACAGCCTGTTAGACATAAGGTGTTGGTATGGCTTCTCCTGCCTTCAGTGCATGCTGGAACCTGTAGTACCATCATGACACAGGTATAAGGTCCATGTAAGATCATGATCCGGGGATGGACCCTCCCAGGTGCAATCTATGATACAGGGTGGGCACGGGTTAGGGAGAAGGCCCAGAATGTGCACAGGGTCAGGTGCAGCCCCAGCTTCATGGTATGATGTGATCCAACTACAACTCCCATCTGGCAGCTCCAGCCAGCGGCCATGTGGGCATCACGGGGGAGGTAGCGGAGCGGCAGCTGTGCTGCTGACAGGCGGCCATTGCTGGTGTCAGAGGCCACGGGAGTGACAGTCATTACACAACCAGATGTGCGCTGACAAGATGAAGGGCTGCGGCTTCAAGGCAGGAAAGAACCGACACATTTATAGGGTCTTGGAGCTGTAAAATGAAATCACAGCCCCCTGGGTGGGAACCGCTGTCTGCTATAATTACACGATCACCAGCTTTCAAGTGGTCCGGATTATGTAGCAGATACCCCACAATGGAGACAAGAAGGGGCAGTCAGCCAGCCTCCTCCTCCTCTGCTAGGGGCAATGTATAGAGACAAGAAGGGAGCTGGCTCAGGAAGGGGCAGTCAGCCAGCCTCCTCCTCCTCTGCTAGGAGCAATGTATAGAGACAAGAAGGGGGCTGGCTCAGGAAGGGGCAGTCAGCCAGCCTCCTCCTCCTCTGCTAGGAGCAATGTATAGAGACAAGAAGGGGGCTGGCTCAGGAAGGGGCAGTCAGCCAGCCTCCTCCTCCTCTGCTAGGAGCAATGTATAGAGACAAGAAGGGGGCTGGCTCAGGAAGGGGCAGTCAGCCAGCCTCCTCCTCCTCTGCTAGGAGCAATGTATAGAGACAAGAAGGGAGCTGGCTCAGGAAGGGGCAGTCAGACAGCCTCCTCCTCCTCTGCTAGGGGCAATGTATAGAGACAAGAAGGGGGCTGGCTCAGGAAGGGGCAGTCAGCCAGCCTCCTCCTCCTCTGCTAGGAGCAATGTATAGAGACAAGAAGGGGGCTGGCTCAGGAAGGGGCAGTCAGCCAGCCTCCTCCTCCTCTGCTAGGAGCAATGTATAGAGACAAGAAGGGAGCTGGCTCAGGAAGGGGCAGTCAGCCAGCCTCCCCCACTAGGGGCAAAGCATAGAAATAAAAAAGGGAGCTGGCTCAAAAGATTTATAGCTTTGTGGTTAAAGGTAAACTTAAGTCCATCAAGACCAACCATAGGAAGAGGAAGGCAAAACCCTGTGGGGTAGACAGTAAGCGCCATATGAAAGAAAAAAAACAAAAAAACAAACTAAAAAAAAAAACCACTATATACACACACCCTTCCCGACTCCACATACGGCAATCAGAGGAGTTCCCTGAATCATAACAGAAGCCTCTGCCCATAATCCATATTATATTTTTCAAGAAAGGCCTCTGCACCTCTAGTGAATCATCCATTACAACATCATGTGGCAGATAGTTACACTCACTGCTCGTACAGTAAAGAACCCAGAAATAGAAAGAAGTGAAGCAGCAGCACTCACCGTTTGTGTCCACGATTCTTTATTTTAAATCCATAAGATTACCAAATTGCGAGTTGCAGGGAATGGGAAGTGGGGAATGTCTGGACGACAGCCGTTTCGTGTGTGTCAAGGCTTGACATGAGCGACACGGCCGTTCCCACTCGTCCTTCCCTGCACCCCGCAATTTGGTGATCTGGTAAAGTTCAGTTTGCTGTCCAGCCATACTCCCAAGTCTTTTTCAGTGAGTTTTACAATTGTACTCAAGTCCACTACAATATCATTAATAAATATGTTGAAAGGAAGATGGCCCAATACTGACCCCTGTGGTACTGCACAGTTACCTGTGACCCAGTCAGTTTGCTGCATTACTAACCGCCCTTTGTTTCCTATAACTGAGCCAGTTCTTAACCCATATTTTCCCCTAATCTTATTTTATGTACCAATCTTCTGTATGGCACAGGATCAAATGCCTTTGAAAAGACCATAGACGACATCCACTGCATTTCCCGCCTCCGGTCTAGAATTTACCCCCACCATAATATGTGAAAAATGCCGCAATGAATATATTTTTTCCCTGTTTACGTCTGCTTTTTTGCAGCCCTTATCACGGAGACATGATGGGAGAGGCTGCGATCTGATAGATGGAGGGAGCCAGGAGAGAGAACGCAGCCAGAGGGGGAGTACGGCAGATCCGCGCGGCTGCGGAGGGGCGGCTGCATACGGAGAGGTGAACTTCAAGGCTGCACGTGTAATTACAGCCGTAAAGAAGATTTACCAGATATTTATCGAGATGGAGAAAATGCTCACAAACGTCGCCAAAAGGGTGCTGCAATATACAGAGGGCGAGAAAAAGTATGCAGAGTATTCAGAAAATGTCTCATTTACAGAAGCAAAAGGAGCCTGGTTCAGTGCACGCGGAATATGTGAGCGCACCAGCAACGCCGCAGGAATCAGGAGCCGGGCCTCAATGCATACAGTATATGTGAGCGCACCAGCAACGCCGCAGGAATCAGGAGCCGGGCCTCAATGTATACAGTATATGTGAGCGCACCAGCAACGTGGCAGGAATCAGGAGCCGGGCCTCAGTGCATCCAGTATATGTGAGCGCACCAGCAACGCGGCTGGAATCAGGAGCCGGGCCTCAATGCATACAGTATATGTGAGCGCACCAGCAACGCTGCAGGAATCAGGAGCCGGGCCTCAATGTATACAGTATATGTGAGCGCACCAGCAACGCGGCAGGAATCAGGAGCCGGGCCTCAATGTATACAGTATATGTGAGCGCACCAGCAACGCCGCAGGAATCAGGAGCCAGGAAGCACAGCAACTTCATGAAGTGGAGACCACATAACATTACAGAGCTGGGGGCCGAGTGCTGAGGAGCAGAGGGCAGAGAAGTCCCCACCGCTCTGCTGACCCCATAACTGCAGAGTCCAGACGTTCTCTGGTGACATCAGCACAAACACTGCGCCCAGCGGGGGCTTCATGGCTGAGCAGCTGCCGGGCCGCACCGCACCAGGCGCAATGCTGGGCCGCACCGCACCAGGCGCAATGCCGGGCCGCACCGCACCAGGCGCAATGCTGGGCCGCACCGCACCAGGCGCAATGCCGGGCCGCACCGCACCAGGCGCAATGCAGACTGTCGGATGGAGCGGTGTAAAGCCGCCACTAAAGCTTAGATCTTGGAAATTTTCTGTTCCCCATGACTGTGCCCAGTGCACGAGGTCCATACAGACATGGAGGGGGAGAACATGAAGACGGCTCAGAGCGTGAACCCGTCCCCTTCTATAATGGAGACTATGAGCCCAGACCCCCAACATCAGGGTCACCTCACAAATAATCTTCTGGATGAAGGGCAAAAAGTTCTACAAATGCCTCCAAAATCCTGTAGAAATCGCAGAAGAGCGGAGCCATTATATGTCCATATTACTGTCTATGGATGTAGATATGAGCAGTGAAGCCCCCAGTAGTGGATGTGAGGGGGGCACATACTTTTCTCCATATAGTGTATTCCTGCCAGTAATGATGCAGGAATCTGCACCCAGATAATGACAGAGATTGTCCCTTGTGTGCTCGGAGCGGCTCCGTCCTCGGGATCATCTGCGGCCGGTCTGTATTATAGTGTAATGCAGAACACATGTCCCAGCGCAGAGAGGAAATGTAAGGACAGAATACAAGAGCGAAGGGGAGAGGAGCGAGGCCGGATCACAGAAATGTCACGAACACGGGGGCGTCACGTGCCTGTGCCGGACCACACGGGGGGGGGGGGGGTGTCGTCACGTGCCCGCCTGCACCGGACCACACGGGAAAGGGGGGGGTCGTCACGTGCCCGCCTGCACCGGCCCACACGGGGGAGGCGTAGAGGGTGGGTGTCGTCACATGCCCGCCTGCAGCGGACCACACGGGGAGGGGGAGGTGTTGTCGCGTGCCCGACTGTGCCGGACCACACAGGGGTCGTCACGTGCCCAACTGCCGCCGGACCACACCGAGCCTCCTTCACCTGTCAGGACTCCAGTAAAGCGGTCACATGTGACGATTGGACTGTCTGGACTGTCGCTTTCTGCAGTTGACGTTGCTGGTGCACTTGGTCCATCTTCCAGTACGGGAGCAGTTTGTCAGGTTGTCAGGCTGTGGAGTGTGTACCCCAGGTGTCACATTAGAGGGGGCTCTCGCATGGCCATGGTGATTCTTCATTGTAATCTGTGTCCGCCCTTAGCTGCTCCCAATCATCTGCCCCCAGTAATGATTGAGTGTGAGTGTAAAGCTGCCATATGTCAGCTCTAGTCTGGCAGGGGTTGGGTTCAGGGCCCCGCGGTTCCTGGAACGTGACCCCCGTGACCCCCTTGCAGGTAACAGACTTTTCCTGACTATTTCCACATTGACACAAATTACAGGGCACATCTGGAGCCCAGCGGCCGTGTGTGAGGACACGTGTCCCCCGGAACGGAATCCCCATCACCGGGGATGTGCGCGGTGTAATCCATATTGTAATTTGCGACTAATAACAAGCCCATTATCCGCAATGTGGTTAATTAGCGCAGAGCCTAAACACACCGCCGGCAAGTCAAAAGATGCCAGCCGTCTCAAAAGCCTCCGAGTGTGCGCCGCTATTATTACACCGGTGTGGGGGCGACCGAACAATGTCTGCCGGATTATCCGATGTCAAGGGGCTTCCAGTGCTGCAAGACGCAGAGGAAATAATGGAGACGGAAACGCTTTACATCAAGATAAACGTTAAAGCGCTCTCCCCACCGCGGCAGGTCGTCACCTCTCCACAGGGGGGCGATAAACCACTCATCCCGAGACGAGGCAGTGGAGCGTGGAGGCCGCAGAAGACGGGGAGGCCGCAGAGGACCCGCGCCGCAGAGGGGGCCGCAGAGGACCCGCGCCGCAGAGGGGGCCGCACCGCAGAGTGGGCCGCAAATGACCCGCAAAGTACCCGCACCGCAGAGTACCCGCACCGAAGGGGGGGGGCGCAGAGGAACCGCACCACAGAGGGGGCAGCAGGGGGGCCGCAGAGCGGGGCCGCACCGCAGAGCGGGGCCGCAGAGGGCCAGCACCGCAGAGAGGGCCGCAGAGGACCAGCACCACAGAGGGGGTTGCAGAGGACCCGCACCATAGAGGCCCAGCACCGCAGAGGGGGCCACAGAGGGCCCGCACCGCAGAGGGAAGGGACCAGGGTCTCTTCAGCAGTCCTGGGGTACATGCTCCATTCCTCCAGGGCACAGCCGCTCTCAGTATGGGTTGACTATAACCTACCAGGCTGGGAATACGGTAAAATAGTGGCCTCGTGTGGTGGACAGGAGCTCATGAGCTCCCCTGCACTCCAGCTTCCTTCTTTCTGGGGGACGTCACATTCCTGATTGATTGACAGTTCAGCCAGCAGCATCCTCCATGTCAGGAGTCCAAACTGTGTGCCATTTGGCCTGTGTAATAATGGAGGGGTCGGATCCAGCTTCAGAGCAGCATGTGCAAGCTCGATAGCAAGCAGATTGTAAGCGCTGCACTCATCACTTAGGAGACCGACCGACGCTGATAGACTGCAGAGGTGGCCAGTAACCTAGTCCACGAGCAGTAAACAAACAATCAAATAAAAATTAAAAAAAATTGACTCAGTTCGAGTAAATTGCTACATTGTTTGTTTTTATAACCAATCTTATGTCAAAAAAAACATTTAAAAAAGGGATTAGAAAGTCATTCTGGCATAATGACAAAACCACACAAGACAACAGTGCCACACTTGTCTACAGGTTGTGTCTGGTATTGCAGCTCCGCGCCAATGAAGTCCAGCTGCAATAATGCACAAACCCACAGACCAGTCCGGCGCTGGTGCTGTGAAGACGGCGACCGTGCTCTACTAATGCAGGGTTAGAGGACATAGGTGGTCTTGGGGGTCTTCACCGCCATGGGGACCTGGGAAACATCCTTAGTTAGGCAAGTTGTTGGAGCGTCATCCTAAAATAAAAAAGCAGCACCCCCTACTGCTTACCTCTGATGGCCGACACCAGGGGTCGCCCCAACTTCTGAGTTTCCCTATAGAGAAAACAAAAGTGAAAAATTGTGGGGGGGGGGGGGGGGGTGTCAGGCTGAAATCAAATGGCCCCAAATTAAACATTATGTGACGACGGGGACATTTCCTATAAAGCTCCTTTGGTTTTGTAGGCAGCAGCGGCGTCCATTAGTGACTTACACCCCCCGGATTACAGCCGCACACGCGTCCATCAGTCGCCATCACTAATCCGCACATCAAGTCATTAAAGGGGGGGGGAGAAGGTTCTTCTGAATTTTGTCTTTTTTCCCCCCCATTCTCAATTTTTCTAAAACACAATTTTGGATCATTTGAGCCACATCTGTTTTTTTGGGGGGGCTTTCTGCTTATCCCGGTCTCTTTTGCTGCGGTTTTTGGACATGGTTCTGCACAAAGACTTAGTACGATGGAAGGTTCTGCACTTGGAAAGTAAGAAGAGAAGGAGTTGGGGTGCTGTAAGGAGAAGCCGTGGGGGGGCGCCCTGTCAGGCCGGGGGGCACACGGTCCTAATTCACCCCCTCTCAGGTATCCGGAGACTTGTGGGCCAGCTCTGTGCAGGAGGCAGGGAGGGGTCTCTTTGTTTGCTGTAAGGGGCTGAGCTTCTCTTTCCAAAACTTTGTAAGAAGCAGCAGTGGGGGCAGGTTCTGCTGTAACGCCGAGCGGGGTGCACAGCCCGGCCATATACCAGGACCCTGCGATCTGCCCACATCTGGGGCAATGGCAGCTCTGCACCTCTTACTGATCACCTTTGCCTTGGGCCAGGTGAGCGGAGAGGACCCCCAGGACAATGCTGCCCCCTCTTTAGCTTTCGTCTTCGATGTGACCGGCTCCATGTACGATGACCTGAGACAAGTGATCGAAGGAGCCAACCGGATCCTGGAGCGCACTCTGACCCGCAGGACCAAAGCCATCAGCACCTACGTGCTGGTCCCATTCCACGACCCAGGTAAGTCCTGACATCCTATGGGCCTGCTGGGAGCTGTAGTCCAGCCTTCACTTCTTGTATGATGCTTTACAGAGAATGGACATATGTTTTGGGTTTTTTTTTTCAAAAGTGCATCCATCGCCGAGGTCTTTTGGGGGCCCGGCGTCTGTAGTTCCAAGCTTGGTCGCCTTGTCCATTCATGCATGCCCACCTCGCTATATTCCGAGATATTGCTTCCCATTACGGCCAGTAATCATCCGTTATGGATCCTGCAGGAATCTGTTCTGCAAACAAAACTTTGTCCGTTTTCAAAATACAGATTTTTGCCGGATCCGTTTTATTTAACATTGGGGTCTATGGAGAACGGATCCTTTACCTGATCGCTATTTATCTTCCGCTTTTTACTTATTGGATCAGTTTCAAACGGAAAATAAATAGCGATCAGGTAACGGATCCGCTTTCTGTAGACTCCAATGTTACAAAAACAAAACTTGCGATCAGGTAACGTATCCGTCCTCCGTATTCTCCAAAGTTACAAAAACGGATCCTGCAAAAATCAATTATTTTGAAAAGGACTAAAAAAGTAGCGTTTGCAGAACAGATTCCTGCAGGATCCCTTGGAGGTGTTAACGCAGCCTTACCCCAAATAAACCTTGCACCTATGGACTCAGATATGAGCAATGATCCTAAATACCAGTGTCAGAGGTGGAGAGAGCAGACGTCTCAGGACTGGATCGGAGGTGTCTGGGGAGAACATCTGCCAGGTAGGAGGGAGGATTAGGTTTGCGGGGTGTCCTCTATGGATCCTCCACATTTGTGGAGGTCGTTGCATCCACATCATTGTAGATTTCTAGGATTACTACTGAATGGCCGGGTGTAACAAGCCGCTGACACAGGATAAAGCCAATTAAAATACCATGGGAGAGGTTGCGTGCGCCGGGAAATCCACATAAACTTGCGGATCACAATGAAGTACATTCCTCGACGGTGCCAACCCCTGCGCCCGCGCTACACAGCAATGAGGCTGAACGTGCAGGACCCTCACAGCAATGAGGCTGAACGTGCAGGACCCTCACAGCAATGAGGCTGAACGTGCAGGACCCTCACAGCAATGAGGCTGAACGTGCAGGACCCTCACAGCAATGAGGCTGAACGTGCAGGACCCTCACAGCAATGAGGCTGAACGTGCAGGACCCTCACAGCAATGAGGCTGAACGTGCAGGACCCTCACAGCAATGAGGCTGAACGTGCAGGACCCTCACAGCAATGAGGCTGAACGTGCAGGACCCTCACAGCAATGAGGCTGAACGTGCAGGACCCTCACAGCAATGAGGCTGAACGTGCAGGACCCTCACAGCAATGAGGCTGAACGTGCAGGACCCTCACAGCAATGAGGCTGAATGTGCAGGACCCTCGCTGCACGGCTTCTCTCCGTCCGTGGCCGGTGATTCTCCCGCAATGCAGACAATGCTCCTCTTCCTTGGGAGGATGATGAAGAAGATGATTATTTTTGGTCCATGTTATTAGGCTAGGTTCAATTTCCATTGTTTTAAATCCGTCAGGTCCGTCAGCGACGGATCAGTTGTTTTTTTAGATGTGAACTGACGCAAAGGATGTGTTTTTCAAAGGAATCCTGTGAAAAAGCGGATCCGTCGCGTCCGTTAGGCTAGGTTCACATTTCCGTTAAAATGTATCAGTCACAATCTGCGGCTATGGTAAACAACGGCATCCATTTAGCGGATTCCGTTGTGTCCCATGGACTTGTATTAGTGGCGGATTGCGACTGATGACCCTGCGTTGCATCCGCTGCGTCGCGGTCAGTCGTTTTTTGACTGACCGCCGGGCGGGAGCAACGCAGAATGTAACGTTATTCTGGCCGTCAAAATTAACGCGCCGCACAGGAATCTGTCGCCATCCGTCAAGCTTGTAATGGATGTCTATGGTGCTGGATTCCGTCGTAATCCGTCTTACAACGGAATCCAGTGCTGGATTCAGTCATGCTCTACTGAGCATGCCCAGCAGGTCTGGCACACCCACTGGGCTGTCCCAAACACAAACGGATCATGACGGATCCGTCAAAAAACGGACGGATCAGTTTTTTCACAAGATTCCTGTGAAAGGAATCCTGTGAAAAACACATCCATTGTTCAGTTGACATCTATAAAAACAACTGATCCGTTGCTGACGGATTTAAAACAACGGAAACGTGAACCTAGCCTTACATCCGCTGTGCGTCCATTTTTTGACGGATCAGTCATGATCCGTTTGTGTTTGGGACAGCCCAGTGGGTGCGCCAAACATGCTGGGCATGCTCAGTAGAGCATGACGGAATCCAGCGATGGATTCCGTCGTAAGACGGATTACGACAGACTCCAGCACCATAGACAAACATTACAGGCGTGACGGATTCCTGCGCGGTGCGTTAATTTTGACGGCCCGAAAAACGTTACATTCTGCGTTGTTTCCGCCTGGCGGTCAGTCCAAAATCAACTGACCGCGGCGCAGCGGATGCAACGCAAGGTCATCAGTCGCAATCCGCCACTAATACAAGTCTATGGGACACAACGGAATCCGCTAAACGGATTCCGTTGTTTACCAGAGCCGCGGATTGTGACTGATACAATTTAACGGAAATGTGAACCTAGCCCAAATGTGATGAACGTTTTTCCACCTGGACCAACAAACTTTGTTTACAAAAATTAGCACCACGCTCTATTTTCCTGACCCATGCATTGCCAAAAAACGGGAGAACTGCAGACCGTCCGTATGTGCCCGTTCTTATCGGATCCATGTCACAGATTTCATAGAAATTAATGTTAATGGATGATGATGATGCGCTGGTGTGACCTTTCCCCAATGTTAGGACGGTCGCTGAATTCTGCAGCCGTGGACGGTCCACGTGGGGTCCGTTGTGCACAGGGCCGGAAAGTGTTCGTATGATAACAATACCCGTAGGTCATGGTCACACAATGCAAAAAAATCCGCTGCGGACAAAATCTGGATCTGTAACACGAGGATTTCAGAGCGGATTTGGTTTGGGCATTTCACCCCCCCCCCAAAAAAAAACAAATAGCAACTAGATCTGTTTTCTGTATGGGAATTAGATAATAACGGGGGGTGGTCATGATGTTGTCCGTTGACGCACACAGGACACTGCGGGGGTCCAGAGACGACAGATCCGATGTGAATGGGACAAGAACGGATGCAAAATGTGCAGCCGCCTGTAACGTATCCAAGCCTGTTACAGGCGGGCGACACTGCACATGTGAACGGAGCCTGAACCTCAGAAATCCCGCGGATGTGGCTGGATGGTTAATTATTTTTTTTTTTTATTTAAGATCGGTCCTTCTGTAATTACACAACATCCAGGAGGGGCGCACACACAAATGTGGCACCCAGGCTCCATTCTCACACCCCGGCACCAGGATCACCTCCGCGGGATACAACATGTCCAGATCAAACACGGCTCATGCTCTTCTGTGTTCCCCGGACCCCCGGGGGGGCTTTGCTTCTGTGCAGCCCCTTTATCTCTCAGGATGGAGGATGCTTCTGGGACAATATTTACTCCATTCATCACCCTGATGTGTCCTGATCAATACTGATCCCTTACATCAATACGGCTGGTCCCAAGAGCTCACGCTCCATCATGTAAACTGCAGAATTCCAGGGGTTCAGGACAATCCGGGAATCATAAGGGGACGCACATTACACAGAGGGGGGAGCCTGCGGACACTTACCCCAGGAAGACGTTATTAAAGGGGCGTCCAATCTCACACCTTCACTGGAAAAGAAAAGGCAAAACTCTCTACTACATCCAAATAACAGGAGCGCAACTATACGACTAGTGACTGTTTGCTCACCAGCCTGCTGACTGTTTCCACACACAAGAGGAAATGGAAAACAGACCATAGTGACAGTACAGGGCAAGTAATGTAATGTATACAGTGAGTGCAGCTCTGGAGTGTAATACAGGAGGTAACTCAGGATCAGTAATGTATGTACACAGTGACTGCACCAGCAGAATAGTGAGTGCAGCTCTGGAGTATAATATAGGATCAGTAATGAAATGTACATACACAGTGACTGCACCAGCAGAATAGTGAGCACAGCTTTGGAGTATAATACAGGAGGTAACGCAGGATCAGTAATGTAATGTATGTACACAGTGATTGCACCAGCAGAATAGTGAGTGCAGCTCTGGAGTATGATACAGGAGGTAACTCAGGATCAGTAATGTATGTACAGTGACTGAACCAGGAGAATAGTGAGTGCAGCTCTGGAGTATAATACAGGATGTAACTCAGGATCAGTAATGTATGTATACAGTGACTGCACCAGCAGAATAGTGAGTGCAGCTCTGGAGTATGATACAGGAGGTAACTCAGGATCAGTAATGTAATGTATGTACATAGTGAGTGCACCAGGAGAATAGTGAGTGCAGCTCTGGAGTACAATACAGGATGTAACTCAGGATCAGTAATGTAATGTATGTACACAGTGATTGCACCAGCAGAATAGTGAGTGCAGCTCTGGAGTATGATACAGGAGGTAACTCAGGATCAGTAATGTATGTACAGTGACTGAACCAGGAGAATAGTGAGTGCAGCTCTGGAGTATAATACAGGATGTAACTCAGGATCAGTAATGTATGTATACAGTGACTGCACCAGCAGAATAGTGAGTGCAGCTCTGGAGTATGATACAGGAGGTAACTCAGGATCAGTAATGTAATGTATGTACATAGTGAGTGCACCAGGAGAATAGTGAGTGCAGCTCTGGAGTACAATACAGGATGTAACTCAGGATCAGTAATGTAATGTATGTACACAGTGACTGCACCAGCAGAATAGTGAGTGCAGCTCTGGAGTATGATACAGGAGGTAACTCAGGATCAGTAATGTATGTACAGTGACTGCACCAGGAGAATAGTGAGTGCAGCTCTGGAGTACAATACAGGATGTAACTCAGGATCAGTAATGTATGTACACAGTGACTGCACCAGCAGAATAGTGAGTGCAGCTCTGGAGGATAATATCTATTGTGGTAAAGTGTTATACCTGTAAATGACATTCGCAGTTTGATAATTTAGGAAATAAAAGTAATCTCCTTTGTGTAGAGAGGACAATATACTTACAGTTTGCAGCTTGTGATGAAGGATGATGTATTCAGGGGCCACTCCCGCCCTCACCGCAGGGGGCGCTGTACTGCTGATGATACACGGCCCGGGGTGTGTACAGAGGGTATATACTGTATATAGGAGCCGGTGTGTACAGAGGGTATATACTGTATATAGGAGCCGGTGTGTACAGAGGGTATATACTGTATACAGACGGTGTGTACAGAGGGTATATACTGTATACTAGGCCGCTGTGCTGATCTGCTCCCGCTCCTCAGCGCCCTCTGCTGTCTGTGTACTGACGGCTCCTTGTAGGTGATTTCCTCTCAGATTTTCCCGCCTTACCATAACAAGCTCCGCCCCTCATAACTCACCTGTGTGCTGCCTCCTGATTGGTCATCTGGTCACATGGCATCTTTCTGTGGTAAGTGCTGAAGTTACCATGGCTACCACCTGTGCCAAATCCATCTAGTCAGACCTGGCACTTCCACAGGCAGAAAGGTGGGAGACACTGGTCACCATGGCAATACTGACCACCTGTGACCAATATAGTAACTAGTATACAGAGGGTCTTGTGGGGTGTTCCCTGTATACAGAGGGTCTTGTGGGGTGTTCCCTGTATGCGGAGGGTCCTGTGGGGTGTTCCCTGTATACGGAGGGTCTTGTGGGGGTGTTCCCTGTATACAGAGGGTCTTGTGGGGGTGTTCCCTGTATACGGAGGGTCTTGTGGGGGTGTTCCCTGTATACGGAGGGTCTTGTGGGGTGTTCCCTGTATACGGAGGGTTTTGTGGGGTGTTCCCTGTATACGGAGGGTCTTGTGGGGTGTTCCCTGTATATGGAGGGTCTTGTGGGGTGTTTCCTGTATACGGAGGGTCTTGTAGGGTCTTCCCTGTATATGGAGGGTCTTGTGGGGTGTTCCCTGTATACAGAGGGTCTTGTGGGGTGTTCCCTGTATACAGAGGGTCTTGTGGGGTGTTCCCTGTATACGGAGGGTCTTGTGGGGTGTTCCCTGTATATGGAGGGTCTTGTGGGGTGTTCCCTGTATATGGAGGGTCTTGTGGGGTGTTTCCTGTATACGGAGGGTCTTGTAGGGTCTTCCCTGTATATGGAGGGTCTTGTGGGGTGTTCCCTGTATACGGAGGGTCTTGTGGGGTGT
This sequence comes from Anomaloglossus baeobatrachus, assembly GCF_048569485.1. Lineage (NCBI taxonomy): Eukaryota > Metazoa > Chordata > Amphibia > Anura > Aromobatidae > Anomaloglossus > Anomaloglossus baeobatrachus. Next base: position 210,743,766 of record NC_134361.1, on the reverse strand, counting down.
TCCCTGTATATGGAGGGTCTTGTGGGGTGTTTCCTGTATACGGAGGGTCTTCCCTGTATATGGAGGGTCTTGTGGGGTGTTCCCTGTATACGGAGGGTCTTGTGGGGTGTTCCCTGTATACGGAGGGTCTTGTGGGGTGTTCCCTGTATATGGAGGGTCTTGTGGGGTGTTTCCTGTATACGGAGGGTCTTCCCTGTATATGGAGGGTCTTGTGGGGTGTTCCCTGTATACGGAGGGTCTTGTGGGGTGTTCCCTGTATACGGAGAGTCTTGTGGGGTGTTCCCTGTATATGGAGGGTCTTGTGGGGTGTTTCCTGTATACGGAGGGTCTTGTAGGGTCTTCCCTGTATATGGAGGGTCTTGTGGGGTGTTCCCTGTATACGGAGGGTCTCGTGGGGTGTTCCTGGTATACAGCGGGTCTTGTGGGATTCTGCTGGGTGACGGGGGCAGCGTTCTTCTGAGTGACATGGGTGGCGTTCTGCTGGGTACCCCGGCCAGGGTTTTCTGTCTCTACCGTCCGCTTTGTCTCCAGATGGGAATATTGTTATTTTAGTTGTTATTGCTCTTCTTATAATAATAATTTTATTCATTTATTTAGCGCTAATAATTCCAGAGCGCTTTACATACATTGGCAATACTGTCCCCATTGGGGCTCACAATCTAGAGTCCCTACCTTTATGTCTTTTGAGTGTGGGAGGAAACCGGGTAAGGAAACCCACGCAAACACAGGGTGAACATACAAACTCCGTGCAGATGGTGTCCTTGGTGGGATTTGAACCCAGGACCCCAGCGCTGCAAGACTGCAGTGCTAACCACTGAGCCACCGGGTTTCCAGGAGTCTGGAGGGAGGAGGACAGAGGAGTCTGGAGGGAGGAGGACAGAGGAGTCTGGACGGAGTAGGACAGAGGGGTCTGGAGGGAGGAGGACAGAGGGGTCTGGTGGGAGGAGGACAGAGGGGTCTGGTGGGAGGAGGACAGAGGGGTCTGGAGGGAGTAGGACAGAGGGGTCTGGAGGGAGTAGGACAGAGGGGTCTGGAGGGAGTAGGACAGAGGGGTCTGGAGGGAGTAGGACAGAGGGGTCTGGAGGGAGTAGGACAGAGGGGTCTGGAGGGAGTAGGACAGAGGGGTCTGGAGGGAGTAGGACAGAGGAGTCTGGAGGGAGTAGGACAGAGGAGTCTGGAGGAAGGAGGACAGAGGAGTCTGGAGGAAGGAGGACAGAGGAGTCTGGAGGAAGGAGGACAGAGGAGTCTGGAGGAAGGAGGACAGAGGAGTCTGGAGGAAGGAGGACAGAGGAGTCTGGAGGAAGGAGGACAGAGGAGTCTGGAGGAAGGAGGACAGAGGAGTCTGACAGCAGCTTACTCTCCTCTCCTTATTAAAAACTTGCATCCGGTCATGCTAGGTATGGGGTAGTACCAAGCGAATGGCAAAAGGGAAGGGAAAGCCTGTGTCTAGGGAAGGGGGAGATGGTGACCTCTGACCAAGCCTACCGCTGGTCCCGGCTTCTCTCACCACCCTAGATAGGTTCTGCACCTATGCGCCGAGCAGGATACCTGACCCCAGGGCCTACCGCTGGTCCTGGCTCCCCTGACCACCCTAGATAGGTTTCGCACTTATGCGCCGTGCAGGATACCTGACCCTGCAATAGGCCCTAGGTAGGAAATGGATGGGATGAGTGCTAAGTCAACCCCACTAAGCTCTATAGAAGACACAGGGATAACAAACGGGAACGTAAACAATAAAGTTATCTCCAGATCACTCAGGGAGAGGAACTGCAACAACCACAACGTTTCTCCAGATGAAGACTTGTTGAGGTGTAAGAGTGATTACCAGCACCAAGTAATAGGAAGTGAAGGTATATACAGCCACCAAGAGAAGTGCTGATGAGAAGCAGCTGAAAGGCCGAGGAACTCCACAGGGTCCTAAAGGGAAAGGGATAAAAAAATAAGCAAAATTAAAAGGTCAGGTAACAGTTTGCACAGCTTAACGCTGTTACCTTCTATAGATGGACACCACAGGACTATCTGTCATTTGTGACACATGCTCAGCCACTCTAAGGGGCACTTTGCACGCTGCGACATCGCAAGCCGATGCTGCGATGCCGTGCGCGGTAGTCCCCGCCCCCGTCGCAGCAGCAATATCTAGTGATAGCTGCCGTATTGAACATTGTCGCTACGGCAGCTTCACATGCATTCACCTGCCCTGCGACGTCGCTCTGGCCGGCGACCCGCCTCCTTATTAAGGGGGCGGGTCGTGCGGCGTCATAGCGACGTCACATGGCAGGCGTCCAATAGCAGCGAAGGGGCGGAGATGTAAACATCCCGCCCACCTCCTTCATTCTGCATAGCCGGTGGAGGCAGGTAAGGAGATGTTCCTCGCTCCTGCGGCTTCATACACAGCGATGTGTGCTGCCGCAGAAACGAGGAACTACATCGTACCTGTCGCGGCACCGGCATTATGGAAATGTCGGACCCTACACCGATCATACGATAACGACGCTTTTGCGCTCGTTAATCGTATCAAAAAGGATTTGCACGCTACGATATCGCCTGCAACGCCGGATGTGCGTCACTTTCAATTTGACCCCACCGACATCGCACCTGCGATGTCGTAGTGTGCAAAGCCCGCCTAAGTCTGCATGACTAGTGGGCGGACATTCGGGATAGTCGTCTGTCCCGCGGCGGCTGTGTGAGCTGTAGGGACACTTTACAGTCCCTCTGATGAATGATTCTGTTTTCACGGACGCTTCCCTTTAATCTTCCAGTAACACAGAGCCGTGAACACAGCAATTATCCCAGGTTTTGATCTTGTTGTTGTTCCGTGGTCTCTGGTGAAGTGTGCAGGTGTTACTGTCAGCAGAACAGATGTGACAGATCCGAGCCTCACTGCATGTAACCCGCTGATACACTGTAACCCGCTGATACACTGTAACCCGCTGATAACCTGCTGATCCACTGTAACCCGCTGATAACCCGCTGATACCCTGTAACCCGCTGATACACTGTAACCCGCTGATACCCTGTAACCCGCTGATACACTGTAACCCGCTGATAACCTGTAACCCGCTGATACACTGTAACCCGCTGATAACCTGTAACCCGCTGATACACTGTAACCCGCTGATAACCTGCTGATCCACTGTAACCCGCTGATAACCTGCTGATAACCTGCTGATCCACTGTATCCCGCTGATAACCCGCTGATCCACTGTAACCCGCTGATCCACTGTAACCCGCTGATACACTGTAACCCGCTGATACCCTGTAACCCACTGATACACTGTAACCCGCTGATAACCTGCTGATAACCTGCTGATCCACTGTAACCCGCTGATAACCTGCTGATAACCTGCTGATCCACTGTAACCCGCTGATCCACTGTAACCCGCTGATACCCTGTAACCCGCTGATACCCTGTAACCCGCTGATAACCTGCTGATAACCTGCTGATCCACTGTAACCCGCTGATAACCTGCTGATAACCTGCTGATCCACTGTAACCCGCTGATACACTGTAACCCGCTGATACCCTGTAACCCGCTGGTACCCTGTAACCCGCTGATACCCTGTAACCCGCTGATAACCTGCTGATCCACTGTAACCCGCTGATAACCCGCTGATACACTGTAACCCACTGATCCACTGTAACCCGCTGATACACTGTAACCCGCTGATACACTGTAACCCGCTGATCCACTGTAACCCGCTGATAACCTGCTGATCCACTGTAACCCGCTGATAACCTGCTGATAACCTGCTGATCCACTGTAACCCGCTGATAACCCACTGATACACTGTAACCTGCTGATACACTGTAACCCGCTGATAACCCGCTGATCCACTGTAACCCGCTGATCCACTGTAACCCGCTGATAACCTGCTGATAACCTGCTGATCCACTGTAACCCGCTGATACACTGTAACCTGCTGATACACTGTAACCCACTGATAACCCGCTGATACACTGTAACCCGCTGATACACTGTAACCCACTGATAACCCACTGATACACTGTAACCTGCTGATACACTGTAACCTGCTGATACACTGTAACCCGCTGATCCACTGTAATCTGCTGATACTCTGTAACCTGCTCATACACTGTAACCCGCTGATACAATGTAACCCGCTGATACAATGTAACCCGCTGATACAATGTAACCCGCTGATACAATGTAACCCGCTGATACTCTGTAACCCGCTGATACAATGTAACCCGCTGATACAATGTAACCCGCTGATCCTCTGTAACCCGCTGATACACTGTAACCCGCTGATAACCTGCTGATACACTGTAACCCGCTGATAACCTGCTGATACACTGTAACCCGCTGATACTCTGTAACCGCTGATCCACTGTAACCCGCTGATGCACTGTAACCCGCTGATACACTGTAACGAGGTGCAGCCCTGCACTAGAGGGATCAGGATGTACGTCATCGCTGAGGGTGACACTGATGATGGGGTATATATGCCTTTATGGCGTAGATTTCCCTTTAAATAACGCCACATTGTATCCTGCATACAGAAGCACTTATCGGTGACTCATATCTGCATTGACGTGCGCTGCTGAAGCTCCATCAGAATCTGACTTCTGGAAGGCGCCTGCTAAGTGCAGATTATCCTGGTGTCATTGTAACATGTGCACGTCGGTGCGGGTGGCATGGGCTGGCACGGCCGTGTGACCGGATACTGCGGAGCTGGTAATGCAGCCATTTCTCTGTTTATATGGATGACCGATGACGTGTTCAGCATCGGAATAGACAGTGTCACAATCACCGAGCTACACTAATAATAAACCATATAAATGTATAATGGTCAGAGAAAGCGCAGTGCCGACACATTCACCAACCGTGAATACGCCACTGTGCCCATGTGCACTACACACTTTATATACCGGTAGTAGCAATTTCCTCAAATAAAAGGATATAGAGCTTTTTTTTCCCCAAAAAAATCAAGTTATTCCCTATTCATAAGATGGGGAATACATTGCTGATTGCAGGTGGTCTGACCATTAAAATCCCAGAGATCCCAAGATCGAGGCTCTGCAGTTCTGTGCATGTGCAGCCTCCTCCTCATTCATGGTCTATGGGACTGTCAAGTGCATTGCTACACTATACAGTGCCTACAAGTAGTCTTCAACCCCCTGCAGATTTAGCAGGTTTGATAAGATGCAAACTTCAAACAAGAGCAGGATTTATTAACAGATGCATAAATCTTACAAACAAACAAGTTATGTTGCTCAGTTAAATTTTAATAAATTTTCAACATAAAAGTGTGGGTCAATTATTATTCAACCCCTAGGTTTAATATTTTGTGGAATAACCCTTGTTTGCAATTACAGCTAATAATCGTCTTTTATAAGACCTGATCAGGCCGGCACAGATCTCTGGAGGTATCTTGGCCCACTCCTCCATGCAGATCTTCTCCAAGTTATCTAGGTTCTTTGGGTGTCTCATGCGGACTTTAATCTTGAGCTCCTTCCACAAGTTTTCAATTGGGTTAAGGTCAGGAGACTGACTAGGCCACTGCAACACCTTGATTTTTCCCCTCTTGAACCAGGCCTTTTGTTTTCTTGGCTGTGTGCTTTGGGTCGTTGTCTTGTTGGAAGATGAAATGACGACCCATCTTAACATCCTTGATGGAGGAGCGGAGGTTCTTGGCCAAAATCTCCAGGTAGGCCATGCTATCCATCTTCCCATGGATGCGGACCAGATGGCCAGGCCCCTTGGCTGAGAAACAGCCCCACAGCATGATGCTGCCACCACCATGCTTGACTGTAGGGATGGTATTCTTGGGGTCGTATGCAGTGCCATCCAGTCTCCAAACGTCACGTGTGTGGTTGGCACCAAAGATCTCGATCTTGGTCTCATCAGACCAGAGAACCTTGAACCAGTCTGTCTCAGAGTCCTCCAAGTGATCATGAGCAAACTGTAGACGAGCCTTGACATGACGCTTTGAAAGTATAGGTACCTTACAGGCTCGTCTGGAACGGAGACCATTGCGGTGGAGTACGTTACTTATGGTATTGCCTGAAACCAATGTCCCCACTGCCATGAGATCTTCCCGGAGCTCCTTCCTTGTTGTCTTGACTCTTCGGACAAGCCTGGCCTCGGCACGGGTGGAAACTTTCAAAGGCTGTCCAGGCCGTGGAAGGCTAACAGTAGTTCCATAAGCCTTCCACTTCCGGATGATGCTCCCAACAGTGGAGACAGGTAGGCCCAACTCCTTGGAAAGGGTTTTGTACCCCTTGCCAGCCTTGTGACCCTCCACGATCTTGTCTCTGATGGCCTTGGAATGCTCCTTTGTATTTCCCATGTTGACCATGTATGAGTGCTGTTCACAAGTTTGGGGAGGGTCTTAATTAGTCAGAAAAGGCTGGAAAAAGAGATAATTAATCCAAACATGTGAAGCTCATTGTTCTTTGTGCCTGAAATACTTCTTAATACTTTAGGGGAACCAAACAGAATTCTGGTGGTTTGAGGGGTTGAATACTAAATGACCCTCTGAATAAACTTTTCACAATTTAAAAAAAATAAATAAAAAAAGAAATAACATTCTTTTTTGCTGCATTTCACACTTCCAGGCTGATCTACAGTCCAAATGTCACAATGCCAAGTTATTCCGAATGTGTAAACCTGCTAAATCTGCAGGGGGTTGAATACTACTTGTAGGCACTGTATGTCAGTGCCATATACAATAAGTCATGCAGAGGACATGCATGCACAGCTTTGCTCCATTCACAAAGGAGTTGCAGAGTTACGTCCTCAGAATAATACATGCTCAGTCACCTACACCTAATGAGCCGAGTGCTGCAGGACACACACGCTCAGTCACTTCTACCTAATGAGCCGAGTGCTGGAGGACACATACGCTCAGTCACCTTCACCTAATGAGCCGAGTGCTGGAGGACACACATGCTCAGTCACCTACACCTAATGAGCCGAGTGCTGGAGGACACATACGCTCAGTCACCTTCACCTAATGAGCCGAGTGCTGGAGGACACACATGCTCAGTCACCTACACCTAATGAGCCGAGTGCTGCAGGACACATACGCTCAGTCACCTCTACCTAATGAGCCAAGTGCTGGAGGACACTCACGCTCAGTCAGCTCCACCTAATAAGCCGGGTGCTGCAGGACACACACGCTCAGCCACCTCCACTTAATGAGCTGAGTGCTAGAGGACGCACACACTCAGTCATCTCCACCTAATGAGCCGAGTGCTGGAGGTCACACACGCTCAGTCACCTCCACCTAATGAGCAAGTACTGGAAGACACACACACTCAGTCACCTCCACCTAATGAGCTCAGTGCTGGAGGACACTCACGCTCAATCACCTCCACCGAATGAGCCAAGTACTGGAGGACACACACGCTCAGTCACCTCCTTCTAATGAGCCAAGTATTGGAGGACACACACGCTCAGTCACCTCCACCTAATGAGCCAAGTGCTGGAGGACACACGCTCAGTCTCCTCCACCCAATGAGCTGAGTGCTGGAGGACACACACGTCCAGTCACCTCCACCTAATAAGCCGACTGCTTTAGGACATACACGCTCAGTCACCTCCACCTAATAAGCCGAGTGCTGGAGAACACACAGGCTCAGTCACCTCCACCTAATGAGCCAAGTGCTGGAGGACCCACACGCTCAGTCACCTGCCCCTAATGTGCTGAGTTGAGCGATGCAGAACAGTGTGAACTAGCATCTAATAGCCTTTTTGATTCTAGTCCTGTATGGATATTTGGATGAAGGAACCCTGTTTTCAAGCTTTTTGCAGAGGCCGGAGGTGACCCTGAGCGGCGCTGGATCAGATCTTTTGTGCTTTGTGTTCCTTGAATGAAGTCCCGAGGCTCTGGCTTCAAGTAAAGCTGCATATACAGTATATATTGTAAAGTGTCAGGATTTTTACATGAAAAGCGCATACCTAGCATTGTATGTCTGGACTCTTCAAAGAAAATCAGCTGTGCCGGATATTTCCAGGGGAAGCCCTGGGGGGCTAGTGTACATAAAATAAAGCAAGAGTTACAGCAGTGTCCGCGTCCTATGCCACAGCCCCATACTACACCTCCCCACTTCTATATGGCCGCCCTCGGGCCTTCACACCACGGCTCAATGTCACCATATTTCTGTGTTTATGCTGTTATTGTATATGGCGTCACATTTATAAGATTTGTCATTCCGATAAGTTTTATGTCTGCAAAAATTGGGAAGTTTGTATTATTATTATTGGGGTAAAATTGATGATTTGTAGTATTGTTGGGTTAAATGCACTATTATTGTAGTACTGTGCACTATTAGGATAATGTGCACTATTATTGGGGTGATTTGCACTATTATTAGGATAATTAGCATTATTATTGGGATAATGTGCACTATTAATGGGGTGATTTGCACTATTATTAGGATAATTTGCATTATTTTGGTGGTAATGTGCACTATTAATGGGGTGATTTGCACTATTATTGGGGTAGTTTGCACTATTAATGGGGTAATTTGCACTTTTGGGGTAATTTGCACTATTAAGGTAATTTTCACTATTAATAGGATAATTTGCATTATTATTATTGGGGTAATGTGCACTATTATTGGGGTAGTTTGCACTATTATGAGGGTGATTTGCACTATTGCTGAGTAATTTGCACTACCATTGAGGTAATGTGTACTATTGTTAGGGTAGTTTACACTATTATTGGGGTAACTTGCACTATTGTTGGGGTGATTTGCACTATTATTGAGGTAATTTGCACTATTGTTGGGGTAGTTTGCACTATTGTTGGGGTGATTTACACTATTTTGGGGGTAATTTGCACTATTATTGGGGTTATTTGCACTATTAATAAGATAATTTGCATTATTATTGGGATAATGTTCACTATTAATGGGGTGATTTGCACTATTATTGGGGTAGTTTGCACTATTGTTAGGGTAATTTGCACTATATTGGGGTAATTTGCACTATTATTAGGATTATTTTCATTATTATTGGGGTATTGGGCACTATTGTTAGTGCAAATTACTCTATTATTGGGATAGTTTGCACTATTATGAGGTTGATTTGCACTATTGTTGCGTAATTTGCACTATTATTGAGGTAACTTGAACTATTATTGGGGTAATTTGCACTATTTTGGGGTAATTTTCACTATTATTGGGGTTATTTGCACTATTGCTGGGGTAATTTACACTATTATTGGGTTAACTTGCACTATTGTTGGGATGATTTACACTATTGTTGGGGTACTTTGCACTATTATGAGGGTAATTTACTCTATTATTGAGGTAATGTGCACTATTATTGGGGTAACGTGCACTATTGTTAGGGTATCTTGCACTATATTAGGATGATATGAGATACTCTGTGTATCCACTGCACAGAAATGTTGCAGTAATGCACGTGTATTTTACGCTGGCACACTCGGGGGTCCCCTGGAGCGATGGACCCCGTACAGGTGGGCTACGTAACTTTTCCGATGGGCAGTGTGGAGTTCCTCCTCTCTGCGGGGCTATCCAGGGTAGGGGTGGGGGTGCAGCGAGTGCGATCCAGCAGGGGGCTTATACGCACAGCTGTGCGAGTGTGGGGGGCTGTATCGGCCCACAGACTGATTTCTTTGCTCTCTGCAGAGATCGGACCTGTCACCATTACATCAGACCCGGAGACGTTCAAGCTGGAGTTGGAGGAGCTGTATGTCCAGGTAGAGCGATTGTCGGACCCCTGAGCGAGTCGTCTGCAGGTAACGGGTGGAGACAAATCTCAGCAATCCCCCATCTCTGCAGGGCGGAGGGGACTGTCCTGAGATGAGCGTGGGCGCAATCAAAACAGCCGTGGAGGTCTCTCAGCCGGGCTCCTTCATCTACGTCTTCACCGACGCTCGGGCCAAAGATTTCCGGAAGAAGCAGGAGGTCCTACAATTGCTTCAGCTCAAACAGTCTCAGGTGGGTACAAACCATGCAGGTGCCATACAGCCGGCCAGGAGACCACCGACCAGGAAACCACCGGTCAGGAGACCACCGACCAGGAGACCACCGGTCACATCTGTAGTCTGAAATGCCATGGATGACCACTCAGGAGCCTCCATATAAATATTCACGCCCCTGGCTCCATCCCTCTGTGTTGTCTTGCAGGTGGTGTTCGTACTGACCGGAGATTGTGGAGATCGGAGTCACCCCGGATATCGCGTGTACGAGGAGATCGCCGCCACCAGCTCCGGGCAGATTTTCCATTTGGATAAGCAGCAGGTTAACGAGGTGAGTCCAGGATTTTACAGAACCAAGACTATTTCCATTGTGCAGGAAAAGTCCAATTATTTGACACCTGATAGTACAGAAAATGCTGAGTATAGAGGGGTACCGTCCAGGGACATGAGAGTTGTATTAGGGGTCCACGTCGCCTTGGGGCCTCCATAGACTTAAACAATAGTGTGACTCTGTGCCACTGTAGGAGCGCCCTGTCACCAGAGAGCCCCCTCACTAGGAAGCCCCCCGTCACCAGCGACCCCATCATGAGAGACCGCTGTCACCAGGAGCCCCCTGACCAGAGAGCCCCCTCACCAGAGAACCCTCTCACCTGAGAGCACCCTCACTGGAGAGCCGCCTCACCAGAGAGCCCACTCACCAGAGAGCCTCCTCATCAGAGAGCCCCCTCACCAGAGAACCTCTTCACCAAAGAGCCCCCTCACCAGAGAACTGCTTCACCGGAGACGCCCCTCACCAGAGACCCCCATCACCAGAGAGCCCCCTCACCAGAGAACCTCTTCACCAGAGAGCCCACTCACCAGAGAGTCCCCTCACCAGAGAGCCCCCTCACCAGAGTACCTCTTCACCAGAGAGCCCCATCACCAGAGACCCCCCTCAACAGAGACCCCCCTCACCAGAGAGCCCCCTCACCAGAGACCCCCATCACCAGAGAGCCCCCTCACCAGAGACCCCCATCACCAGAGAGCCCCATCACCAAAGAGCCCGCTCACCAGAGAACTGCTTCACCAGAGTCACCCCTCACCAGAGAACCTCTTCACCAGAGAGCCCCCTCACTGGAGAGCCCACCCCCTCACCAGAGAGCCCCCTCACTAGAGAGCTCACCCCCTCACTAGAGAGCCCACCCCCTCACTAGAGAGCCCCCTCACCAGGGAGCCACTTCACCAGAGAAGCCCCTCACCAGGGCGCCCCCCTCACCTGAGAGCCCCCTCACCAGGGCGCCCCCCTCACCTGAGAGCCCCCTCACCAGGAAGCCACCCTCACCAGAGAGCCTCCTCACCAGAGAATTCCCTCACCAGAGAGCCCCCTCATCAGAGAGCCCCCATCACCAGAGAACCGCTTCACCAGAGACCCCCATCACCAGAGAGCTCCCATCACCAGAGAGCCCCCGTCACCGGAGAGCCCCCTCACCAGAGACCCCCGTCAAGAGCACATTGGACACATTCATCCAGTCGGATTCTTCGTGTTTTGCCTCATCACATTCATTTCCTCCACAATCCAAAACCTGACTTGGAGGTTAATTGTCTCCATGAGACGGTGACCGGGTCAGAGGGAAACCTGGGATATTGGATTACCAGCCCCTGTCCTGTATGAAAGCGTTCTCTGTGACACCTTCTGCTGGGACCTAGAGAGATAGAGGGGGCTGTAGATTTGGGGACAGGGGAGTGCGGAGGAAGAACAGAGGAGTGCGGAGGGGAAATACAGGAGTGCGGAGGGGGGATGGAGGAGTTCGAAGGTCAATGGAGGAGTGCGGAGGGGGGGACGGAGGAGTGCGGAGGGGGGACGGAGGAGTGTGGAGGCAGACAGGAGTGGGGATGGAGGATGGCAAAGTGAGGGCGGAGGAGTGCAGAGGGAGACAGGACTGCGGAGTGGGGACGGAGGAGTGCGGAGTGGGGACGGAGGAGTGCGGAGTGGGCACAGAGGAGTGCGGAGTGGGGATGGAGGAGTGCGGAGTGGGGACGGAGGAGTGTGGAGTGGGGACGGAGGAGTGTGGAGTGGGGACGGAGGAGTGTGGAGTGGGGACGGAGGACTGCGGAGTGGGGACGGAGGAGTGCGCAGGGGGGATGGAGGCGTACGCAGGGGTGGATGGAGGAGGGCGCAGGGGGACGGAGGAGTTCGGAGTGGGGACGGAGGAGAGATGGAGGGGTCAGGACAGGAAATGGAGGAGTCTGGAGAGGGGACGGAGGAGTTTGGAGAGGGGACGGAGGAGTCTGAAGAGGGGACGGAGGAGTCTGAAGAGGGGACAGAGGAATCTGAAGAGGGGAGGGAGGAGTGCGGCGGAGGGGGGACGGAGGAGTGCGGCGGAGGGGGGACGGAGGAGTCTTGAGAGGGGACGGAGGAGAGTGCAGAGGAAGGGACAGAGAAGGGCAGAGGGGGGTCGGAGGAGTGTGGAAAGGAGACAAAGGAGTGCAGGGAGGGGACGGAGGAGGATGGATGAGTGCGGAGAAGGAACTGAGGGGGGCAGAGGTGGGGTGGAGGGGGGACGGAGGAGTGCAGAGAAGGGGACGGAGAAGTGTGGAGGAGGAATGGAGGAGTGCGGAGGAGTGGACAGAGAAGTGTGGAGGGGGGTAACAACAAACATAATTTTGCTCACAGGGAAAAAGATGTTATGAGTGCAAATCAGTCGGGGTCCCATGTCACAGACCCCCAGCCATCGTGATAGAGTTCCCCTTTAAAGTCCATCCATGTGCAGGAAGAAGCAATGGTGTGCTGTGAATGGCCTCATTGTAGTTTCGGTAATGTCCCTGTGTCCCCTTGAAGTCACCGGACACACCGGCTATAATACGCCACATCTACTGTGGCCAAATGCTACAAACAGAGGTGCTTTGTGCTCCCAGAAGACCCCCGGCCCCCCCAGCTGCACATCTGTTTGCTTTTTATGACAGAGGAAGCAGAGGCTGAGTGTCTGCAGCCGCTGTTGAGTTTGCCCCATATGGCTATGATTACCGACAGTGCCCTAATCACACGGTCACATCCCTCCGCCACCGCCGCCGCGCTGACCGTGACTTCTGACTTCTTTCTATCCTTATGTATAGAAATGCAGAGCACCTGATCAGTGCACAAGTAATGGCACCTGTGAGTGTTTTTTTTGCCCACTGTCACAAACCACCGGGGGGTCACTCAGAAATCCCCCGCGCTGGCTACCAGTACGTCACAATCGGGGGGTAACAAGTGGGGGGTCACCCCTCCTTTATACCTCCCGACCGACAGAGCACGTGATGCGCTCTCTAGCGCCCCTCTTATAGTCAGGCCAATTATGGAATTGCCCGACAATAAGCAAGGAGGCCGCTATACTACTTATGCCGATTATTGAAGGGTCCCCGGTGAGAGTAAGGTATATATTCCCCCGACCTCCGCGGGCGGAATATATAATATCTTCCCGAATCTCACTGGCCTCCCCACAATAATCCTTGGCACAACTCGCTGCCACCAACCGCTTCACGGTAACTATTAGCCGAACACACAGACGTGGGATTCAAGATCGAGATAACAGAACAGCCCAAGATTAATTATATAATTTAATCGCCTAAAGCACACTAGAAACTACAATATATACAATAGGGAATCTACAGAATATACAGTTATGTCAGAGTACAGTTACAGATAAAGCATGGGTTACAAACAGGTATACAATTACATCAGTTACCTTGTGTGTCTGGCCACAGGGGGGCGCTGTAGACCAGGTTTCCAGGAACTCTCTCACAGGTCTGTCCCAACCAGGCCCCCGAGCAGAAGAACGCTGGAAAATGGCCGAAGTAGGGTTATCAACCTGGGCAGATCCAGGTCCCCTCCTACCTTAGTGACCTCACAGGGAAGCACTGCCACTCCCCCTGCATGGATCAGAATTATCCAGCAAAGGGGATTTTGGCTATAACTTTGCCTGGGAGCGTCGTAGGCAGACGCCAATGCTCTCATTGTGACAGTTATGAATTTAGCTACAGAACGAGGGGACTCATGACCTGTCTGCCAGTTCCCCATTGGCTGATATCACGCCTGGGGCATTTCCCAATGTCCTGTTCCCATAAAAAGGGGGTGCCGGCATCGTCCACATGCGGAGACACCATTTTTATGGTTGCCATATTTATCGGAAATATGGCTTGCGAGATATGAACCATTTTTTACTGGAGTCGTTCTGTCTGGCTATTTCCATAGCCTTGCTAACTAGCTAGCAGCTCCTACTACAGGGTGACGGCAGGGAGTCATCCTATATCCATTGTCCTAAAGCCACCTAATTTCCATATCACAGGACATGGCCATGGATTTGTTGCTAAACCAGTTGTGTGAAGGGAAGGGGGTAGTGACACCAGGAGAGGGCTTCCTGACATGACTTGAATGTCATGATTTATCGTCATATCTCCGGATTTACCTCACACCTCCCCCCTTTTGAGGGCGCTAGGGGGCAGCACACTCCGGTGTTCCCCCGTGCGCCCGTCCGCGACCTCTCCTTGTCGGGACAGCCCGTCTGCGTTACCGTGGTCACGGCCCCTTTTGTGGCGAATGGTGAAGTTGTATTGCTGGAGCGCAAGGCTCCATCGCAACAATCGCCCATTCGTCCCAGAGACGGTGTGCAACCAGCTGAGGGGATTGTGGTCCGTCTCCACGATGAAGTGGCGCCCGTATAGATAGGGTTGCAGACGCTGCAGGGCCCACACTATGGCCAGGCACTCCTTCTCCATTGTAGAATAGGCCACTTCCCTTGGTAACAGCTTCCTGCTCAGGTACAAGACTGGGTGCTCTTGGCTCGCAGAGTCCACCTGGCTGAGCACCGCACCGAGGCCGAAGTCACTGGCGTCGGTCTGTACTACAAACGGCCGCGTGAAGTCGGCTGCCTGTAGCACGGGCGGGCTGGACAGGGCGTCCTTTAGGGCCCGGAAGGCTGTCTCGCAGTCCACTGTCCAATCGACTGCAGAGGGCAGCTTCTTCTTGGTGAGGTCCGTCAAGGGCTTTGCCAGGCTACTATAGCATGGAACAAACCTCCTATAGTACCCAGCGGTCCCCAAGAAGGACATCACCTGCTTCTTGGTCCTGGGGGTGGGCCAGGATGCGATGGCCTCCACTTTCTCAGGCTCGGGCTTCAGCGTTCCCCCACCTACCCGGTGACCGAGGTACTGGACCTCGCTCATGGCCAGCTGACACTTTCCCGGCTTGATGGTCAAACCTGCCCGGTGGATCCGCCTGAGCACCTGTGCTAGATGCTCTAGGTGGTCCTCCCAGGTGGGACTGAAGACGGCAATGTCATCCAGGTACGCGGCCGCGTACCCTTCAAGTCCCTTGAGCAGGGTGTTGACCATCCGCTGGAAAGTGGCAGGGGCATTCCTCATCCCGAATGGCATCACCGTGGACTCGTACAGTCCAAATGGGGTAATAAAGGCAGAGCGTTCCCTGGCCTTGGGAGTCAGGGGGATCTGCCAATATCCCCGGCTCAGATCCATGATGGTCAGGTACTGAGCCCCGGCCAACTGATCGAGCAGGTCATCGATGCGTGGCATTGGGTACGCATCGGCGACCGTGACAGCATTGAGCCCCCTGTAGTCCACGCAGAACCGAGTGGTTCGGTCCTTCTTAGGGACGAGGACTACAGGCGAGGCCCAAGCGCTGTTGGATGCCTGGATCACCCCCAGCTCCAGCATCTCGTCAATCTCCTGGCGCATGTGTTGCTGCACCTCCAGGGAGACCCGATATGCTGAACGCCGGATCGGGGGATGATCCCCAGTGTCCACGTGATGGACAGCCAAGTCAGTCCTTCCGGGCTGGTTGGTAAACAACCCCCGGAAGGGGTGTAGGGTGGCCCACAGCTGGGACCGTTGGTCCTCCAAGAGCTGGTGGCCAACCTCCACATCCTCAATGGATCCGCCTGCCCTAACCTGGGCTAGCATATCCAAGAGGGTTTCCGCTTCTCCCTCCTCGGGCAGGTTGCACACGGGGAGCGCACATGCCTCCCGCTCATGATGTGCCTTCATCATGTTCACATGGAAGGGCTTCCGCCTTCCACGGGCAGGGTCCAGGGTGACCAGGTACGTCACAGGGTTGAGCTGCTGGTACACGAGGTATGGGCCTTCCCAGGCTGCCTGAAGCTTGTCCTGTGGTACGGGGACCAGTACCCACACCTCTTGACCCACTTGGTAGGTCCTCTCACAAGCGTTCTGGTCGTACCAACGCTTCTGATCGGCCTGGGCTTGAGCCATATTGTCGTGTACCAGTTGCGTCAAGGCCTGCATTTTGTCCCGGAAGCGCATGACATACTCGATAACCGACACTCCAGGGGTGGCCAAATCCCCTTCCCAAGCCTCTTTCACCAGAGCCAGGGGGCCCCGCACACGTCGCCCGTACAGGAGCTCAAACGGTGAGAATCCTGTTGAGGCCTGTGGAACCTCCCGGTAAGCAAATAACAGGTGTGGGAGATACCGCTCCCAGTCACGCCCATGGGAGTCGACCAACATCTTAAGCATCTGCTTTAAGGTGCCATTGAACCGCTCGCACAGGCCATTAGTCTGTGGATGGTACGGGCTGGCCACCAGATGTCGCACCTGGACTTGCTTACAGAGGGTCTCCATCAGCTGGGACATGAATTGGGTCCCCCGGTCGGTGAGCATTTCCTGGGGAAAACCCACTCGGGAGAAAATCTCCAGCAATGCGGTGGCCACCTTGTCAGCCCGAATGGACGACAAGGCCACTGCTTCTGGGTACCGGGTGGCATAGTCCACTACCGTCAGTATGAAGCGTTTCCCGGAGCTGCTGGGGATGGCCAGCGGGCCGACCAGATCCACAGCCACCCTCCTGAAAGGCTCATCGATGATGGGCAGAGATACCAGTGGGGCTTTGGGGCGTGGCCCCGCCTTCCCCACTCTCTGACAGGTTTCACACGAACGGCAGTAGGCAGCCACATCGGCCCCCATTTTTGGCCAGTAGAAATGCTGGTTTAACCTGGCCTTGGTCTTAGCGATCCCTAGGTGTCCGGCCATCGGAATCTCATGTGCGATCCGCAACAACTCCGTCCGGAACGGATAGGGTACCACCAACTGTCGGTCCCTGGGCCACGCCTCCGGTGAACCCTGCTGGACCGTGGCCCGGTACAGCCGTCCTTGGTCCCAGACCACTCGCTCCGGGTCCGAGTCCGAGGGAGGCTGTGCCGCCTGCTCCTTAAGAGCTTTCAGGCTGTCGTCAGCTTCTAACGCTGCCTGAAACCCCTGACTAGATGTGGCCAGAATCGACGAGACTGTCACATCTTCAGTCAGTACCCCGGGACCTGTGTCCTGGCCTCCACCTGACTCGGCTGCCACTTGGTCAGAAGGGGAAGAGCTATCGGACCTCCGGGGGGCCCCTTGGCTTCCAGCACTCCCACTGCGGGTGACAGCGGCCACAGCCGCTGCGACCGTGGGTCGTGCCTGCTCCTCCTCCGTTCCTGACCAAGTCGCCGGTTCAGGCAGACCTACCTGGCTTCCTGACACCCCGGTTGTGGGGGAACCCTGCACCGAGATCTTACCTGGGAGCACTTCCGCTCCTGGACCGGCCCCAATCTCACCTGCCTGTTCCCCCTCTGCAGCAACAGAACCCCGCTGTGAAATCTCTGGGGACCCCACATTTGCTGTGGTAGCCCCCACCCCACACACTGGTCCTCCCCCTGCAGCACCCTGCTCTCTGCTTATCCCTGCAGAGGGCAGCAGATCCCAGCTCACAGGCTGGTTACTTGTAGAGGCATTGTCACACCTTTCTCTGACCCCCTCCCCTGTCACAGCTGCAGCTGTGTGCGTGTCTATGGTGTCTATGCAAGCAGAAATATCAGAGTTCACTCCCTCCTCCCTTACATCATTCATAGATAACACATTAACATTGTTAGGAGTCATGTCAGTACGGGCTGAAGGTTCAGCCCTTGGTTGGGGCCCAAACTGGGAGGTTATCTGCCCCAAATCTGTCCCAAGTAGCACGTTTGCAGGGATCCGATCAGTTACCCCCACCTCCCTCACCCCTCGCCCTGCGCCCCAGTCCACATAAATGTCAGCAACAGGCAGCGCCGGATCAGTGCCTCCAATCCCGGAGACAGCGAGGGTTTTTCCAGGGATCAAGTCTTGGGGGGACACCATCTCAGGCCGCACCAGAGTCACCTCCGAGGCGCTGTCTCGCAGTCCTATGGTCACAGACCGGCCGACGGTGACAGGTTGGAAGCTGTCCAGGGACCTACCACCACCCCCACCCACACAATACACCTTGGGCGGCCCTTGGGACGGGGACGGAGCCGGGGCCTTGGGACGCTGAGGGCACATGGCCTTGAAGTGTCCAGGTAGGTTGCACTGGTGGCACCGTCTTGGTTCTGCCACGGGCCTGGAGAGGGGAGTTGAGGGGGACACCCCCTGCAGTCTAGGGGCAGGTGGGGCAGTCGCAGAATTCATCTTACCCCCTCTCCAGGTGCTGCTGGTGGCCGCTCTCCTGGCCTCAGGGGCCCGGTTGTTGGTGTAGTCATCGGCAAGGGCAGCTGTAGCCGTGGACCCCTTTGGCTTCTGGTCTCGGATGAACTGGCGGAGATCCTCAGGGCAGTTCCACAAGAGTTGCTCCGTGATGAACAAGTCCAGGATCTCCGGTCCGGTGGAAAGCTGCAGGCCTTGGGTCCAGTGGTCGGCAGCTCGGGCAAGTGCCCGCCTGTGGTCAGCCCAGGAGTCCTTTGGTCCCTTCTGTAGGCTCCGGAACTTCTTGCGGTAGGACTCTGGAGTGAGGTTGTACTGTTGGATCAGGGCCCGCTTGATGGTGTCGTAGCCCTGATCTGCCTCAGCAGGCAAGTCCCCAAGGATATCCAGGGCCTTACCCCTTAAACGGGGGGTCAGGTATTTGGCCCACTGGTCCTTGTTCAGATGGTGCTGCAAGCAAGTCCGTTCAAAAGCAGTCAAGAAAGAGTCTAAGTCTCCATCCTTCTCCAGCACTGGGAAGTCCTCAACACGGACCTTTGGAAGTTTGGTGTCTTGAAGGTCACGTGCGGCTGATGAGGGCCGGAGCTGAGCTAGCTGCAGCTGGTAGTCACGCTCTGCCTGGCGCTCTTCACGCGCTGCCTGCCGCTCCGCAGCCTCAGCCTCACGCGCTGCTTGCCGCTCTGCCTGCCGCTCCGCAGCCTCAGCCTCACACGCTGCCCTGCGCTCTGCCCGGAGTGCCTGGTAGCCCTCCCGGTCTCCAGCCTGGAGTAGGGCCATAGCCATTTGAAGAAGGCTATCCGAGCCTCCCAGGCTCTGTGGAATGGCACGTGGTGATCTGCGGCCCGCTGCGGAGCCTGGTGCTTCACTGTCCATTGCAGAGCGGAGGGCTGGCATCTGGCTCGTTGAGGAACCTTGGGCGAGCTCCTCCTCATCTTGTCCATAATTGCCAGCTTGTGCGCTGTCCTCTGCAGAACGGTTTTCAGGCGTCGAGCTCCTGGAGGACTCGTGGGCAACCTCCTCATCGTCTCTGGCCTGAGCATCGGCCATTCCTTTGGCTTTGCTCCTGGTGCTATCAGCCATTGTTGCAGACTTTGGTCACTGACACAGAACTGACACCTGATGCCTCCACACACCTTACAGTATCTGCACTCTGACACTCTAGTGTTGAGCTGGTCTGAAGACCCCAGCAGCCACAGCTGCTGCAGGCAGTCTTTAGTGTCTGGGAGTATGGGTCTCACACTCACACACACTATTATCTCGATCCCACCGCTTGCCACCAATATGTCACAAACCACCGGGGGGTCACTCAGAAATCCCCCGCGCTGGCTACCAGTACGTCACAATCGGGGGGTAACAAGTGGGGGGTCACCCCTCCTTTATACCTCCCGACCGACAGAGCACGTGATGCGCTCTCTAGCGCCCCTCTTATAGTCAGGCCAATTATGGAATTGCCCGACAATAAGCAAGGAGGCCGCTATACTACTTATGCCGATTATTGAAGGGTCCCCGGTGAGAGTAAGGTATATATTCCCCCGACCTCCGCGGGCGGAATATATAATATCTTCCCGAATCTCACTGGCCTCCCCACAATAATCCTTGGCACAATTCGCTGCCACCAACCGCTTCACGGTAACTATTAGCCGAACACACAGACGTGGGATTCAAGATCGAGATAACAGAACAGCCCAAGATTAATTATATAATTTAATCGCCTAAAGCACACTAGAAACTACAATATATACAATAGGGAATCTACAGAATATACAGTTATGTCAGAGTACAGTTACAGATAAAGCATGGGTTACAAACAGGTATACAATTACATCAGTTACCTTGTGTGTCTGGCCACAGGGGGGCGCTGTAGACCAGGTTTCCAGGAACTCTCTCACAGGTCTGTCCCAACCAGGCCCCCGAGCAGAAGAACGCTGGAAAATGGCCGAAGTAGGGTTATCAACCTGGGCAGATCCAGGTCCCCTCCTACCTTAGTGACCTCACAGGGAAGCACTGCCACTCCCCCTGCATGGA
This sequence comes from Anomaloglossus baeobatrachus, assembly GCF_048569485.1. NCBI lineage: Eukaryota > Metazoa > Chordata > Amphibia > Anura > Aromobatidae > Anomaloglossus > Anomaloglossus baeobatrachus. Next base: position 210,723,369 of record NC_134361.1, on the reverse strand, counting down.
TCAGAATTATCCAGCAAAGGGGATTTTGGCTATAACTTTGCCTGGGAGCGTCGTAGGCAGACGCCAATGCTCTCATTGTGACAGTTATGAATTTAGCTACAGAACGAGGGGACTCATGACCTGTCTGCCAGTTCCCCATTGGCTGATATCACGCCTGGGGCATTTCCCAATGTCCTGTTCCCATAAAAAGGGGGTGCCGGCATCGTCCACATGCGGAGACACCATTTTTATGGTTGCCATATTTATCGGAAATATGGCTTGCGAGATATGAACCATTTTTTACTGGAGTCGTTCTGTCTGGCTATTTCCATAGCCTTGCTAACTAGCTAGCAGCTCCTACTACAGGGTGACGGCAGGGAGTCATCCTATATCCATTGTCCTAAAGCCACCTAATTTCCATATCACAGGACATGGCCATGGATTTGTTGCTAAACCAGTTGTGTGAAGGGAAGGGGGTAGTGACACCAGGAGAGGGCTTCCTGACATGACTTGAATGTCATGATTTATCGTCATATCTCCGGATTTACCTCACACCCACGATCAGTTGTTTAGTAGTATTTGTTATATAGTAGTGAGATGGATGACGCTGGATCATTCTCCTATTTATATGATGCGGAGACCATTCATTTACCTGTAACTGCACAACCAGAAGATCCAAGAAGAAGCCTGCCGAGGTGGGAGGTCATCTACAGTATTATCAGGGCTGTGGTCTCTGATGACGGCTGTGGTCTCTGATGATGGCTGTGGTCTCTGATGATGGCTGTGATCTCTGATGACGGCTGTGGTCTCTGATGACGGCTGTGTCCTGTAGCTCTGATCTCTGTGATCTCTGCAGTCTCTTCTGATCTCTGCGGTCCCTCCTGATCTCTGTGGTCTCTTGATCTCTGCGGTCCCGCCTGATCTCTGCGGTCTCCTGATCTCTGCGGTCTCTTGATCTCTGCGGTCTCCTGATCTCTGTGGTCTCTCCTGATCTCTGCGGTCTCACCTGATCTCTGCGGTCTCCTGATCTCTGCGGTCTCCTGGTCTCTGCAGTCCCTCCTGATCTCTGCGGTCTCTCCTGATCTCTGCGGTCTCCTGATCTCTGCGGTCTCTCCTGATCTCTGTGGTCTCTCCTGATCTCTGCGGTCTCCTGATCTCTGCGGTCTCTTCTGATCTCTGCGGTCTCTCCTGATCTCTGCGATCTCTCCTGATCTCTGCGATCTCTCCTGATCTCTGCTGTCTCCTGATCTCTGCAGTCTCTGCTGATCTCTGCGGCCTCTGCTGATCTCTCCTGATCTCTGCGGTCTCTGCTGATCTCTCCTGATCTCTGCGGTCTCCTGATCTCTGCGGTCTCTCCTGATCTCTGCGGTCTCTCCTGATCTCTGCAGTCTCTCCTGATCTCTGGTCTCTCCTGATCTCTGGTCTCTCCTGATCTCTGCGGTCTCTGCTGATCTCTGTGGTCTCTCCTGACCTCTGCGGTCTCTCCTGATCTCTGCGGTCTCTCCTGATCTCTGCGGTCTCTCCTGATCTCTGCTGATCTCTCCTGATCTCTGCGGTCTCTCCTGATCTGTGCGGTCCCTGCTGATCTCTGCGGTCTCTGCTGATCTCTGTGGTCTCTGCTGATCTCTGTGATCTCTGCGGTCTCTGCTGATCTCTGCTGATCTCTCCTGATCTCTGCGGTCTCTGCTGATCTCTGCGGTCTCTGCTGATCTCTCCTGATCTCTGCTGATCTCTGCGGTCTCCTGATCTCTGCAGTCTCTCCTGATCTCTGCAGTCTCTCCTGATCTCTGCGGTCTCCTGATCTCTGCAGTCTCTCCTGATCTCTGCAGTCTCTCCTGATCTCTGCGGTCTCTCCTGATCTCTGCAGTCTCTGCTGATCTCTGCTGATCTCTCCTGATCTCTGCGGTCTCTCCTGATCTCTGCGGTCTCTGCTGATCTCTCCTGATCTCTGCAGTCTCTCCTGATCTCTGTGGTCTCTGCTGATCTCTACTGATCTCTGCGGTCTCTCCTGATCTCTGCGGTCTCTGCTGATCTCTCCTGATCTCTGCGGTCTCTCCTGATCTCTGGTGATCTCTGCGGTCTCTGCTGATCTCTCCTGATCTCTGCGGTCTCTCCTGATCTCTGTGGTCTCTGCTGATCTCTGCGGTCTCTCCTGATCTCTGTGGTCTCTCCTGATCTCTGTGGTCTCTGCTGATCTCTGTGGTCTCTTCTGATCTCTGCGGTCTCTACTGATCTCTGTGGTCTCTACTGATCTCTGCGGTCTCTGCTGATCTCTCCTGATCTCTGCTGATCTCTGCGGTCTCTCCTGATCTCTGCGGTCTCTCCTGATCTCTGTGGTCTCTCCTGATCTCTGCGGTCTCTGCTGATCTCTCCTGATCTCTGCTGATCTCTGCGGTCTCTCCTGATCTCTGCGGTCTCTCCTGATCTCTGCGGTCTCTGCTGATCTCTGTGGTCTCTCCTGATCTCTGCGGTCTCTGCTGATTTCTCCTGATCTCTCCTGATCTCTGCGGTCTCTCCTGATCTCTGCGGTCTCTCCTGATCTCTGCGGTCTCTGCTGATCTCTGTAGTCTCTCCTGATCTCTGCGGTGTCTGCGGTGTCTCCTGATCTCTGCGGTCTCTGCTGATCTCTGCGGTCTCTCCTGATCTCTGCGGTGTCTGCGGTGTCTCCTGATCTCTGCGGTCTCTGCTGATCTCTGCGGTCTCTTCTGATCTCTGCGGTCTCTGCGGATCTCTGCGGTCTCTGCTGATCTCTGCTGATCTCCGCGGTCTCTCCTGATCTCCGCAGTCTCTCCTGATCTCCGCGGTCTCTCCTGATCTCCGCGGTCTCTCCTGATCTCTGCGGTCTCTTCTGATCTCTGCTGTGTCTGCGGTGTCTCCTGATCTCCGCGGTCTCTCCTGATCTCCGCGGTCTCTCCTGATCTCTGCAGTCTCTGCTGATCTCTCCTGATCTCTGCTGATCTCTGCGGTCTCTCCTGATCTCTGCGGTCTCTCCTGATCTCTGCGGTCTCTGCTGATCTCTGTGGTCTCTCCTGATCTCTGCGGTGTCTGCGGTGTCTCCTGATCTCTGCGGTCTCTGCTGATCTCTGCGGTCTCTGCTGATCTCTGCGGTCTCTCCTGATCTCTGCGGTCTCTGCTGATCTCTGCGGTCTCTGCTGATCTCTGCTGATCTCTCCTGATCTCTGCGGTCTCTGCTGATCTCTGCGGTCTCTGCTCATCTCTGCGGTCTCTGCTGATCTCTGCGGTCTCTGCTGATCTCTGCGGTCTCTGCTGATCTCTGCGGTCTCTGCTGATCTCTGCGGTGGTACACTGATTGCTGATGATGCCCCTTGTTGCTTTCCCAGGTGCTGAAGTGGGTGGAGGAGGCGATCCAGGCCTCCAAGGTTCACCTGCTGTCCACAGACCACGAGGCGGCGGGCCGCAGACTGTGGGAGATCCCATTCGATCCGAGCCTGAAGGAAGTGACGGTGTCGCTGAGTGGCCCCGAGCCTCACATCCAGGTCACGGACCCCTCCGGTGAGCGCTGACCCCTCCGGATCCCACCTCCCCTTTAATTCTTAGCGCTCGCCTGTTATTATCCATATTTCTCCTCCCTGTCCTCTGACTGTAAGAATGTCTGGAGTATCGGATGCCAGATTACAGGAATGTCCTCACTTGATTGCTTCTGTTACATTTTGGAAGCATAACCGTGACATTTCCCAGTGATCTGCGCTGATTGGAGCCGTCTCCGCTCCCCCGGGCTCCGCGTTCCCCGCCGGCCCGTTCTGCTGTAATCTGCATTGTGTTCTTGGCGGCCATCATTGCACGGAGACAGCGCTGACCTCTTCTCTCTCCTGGCAGGGAAAGTGCTCTCCGTCAGCCAGGGCCTGGAGGAGCTGCTCCGGATCCCCAATTCTGCTCTTGTGCTGGGACTGAAGCCCACAGTGCCTGGAATATGGGTCATTAAGGTAACGTGCGCGGCATTGTGCCTCGTCCCACTGTGTGCACCCATGAAGTTTATATTCACACTGAGGTTTTTAAAAAAAAAAAGTAACACGTCCGTTCCTGCGGCTTTTCTGCTTGGAATAGGCTCCAAATTTCACCCCTGATTCAGAAAAAATACCCCATAATCAAACACTATGTAAAAAAAAAATACACAAAAAAAGTTGCAAAAAAAGTTGTTTTTCTTTTAGATTTTGAAAAATAGATTTTTTTTCAGCCTGAAAAATCCACAAACAAAAAGAACATTTTCTTACAGCAATTCCTCCTTCCATTGTTTATTTAGTTTCTCTGCTTTAGGTCTGTCTGTACATCCAAACCTTACCAAAATGATCCTGTTGCAGATTTATCACTCGTTTGCATGCATCACAAGCAGATTTTACTGCTGTTTTTGATGCAGTTTTTACTACTGATATTTTTTGCATCTTTTGCTGCAGATTTTGCTGCTGATTCTGTTGCTGATTTTGCTGTAGATTTTGCTACAGGTTTTGTTGCTGATTTTGATGTATATTTTGTTGCTGATTTTGCTGTTGATTTTGGTACAGGTTTTGTTGCTGATTTTGCTGCAAATTGTTTTGCTGTAGATTTTGCTACAGGTTTTGTTGCAGATTGTGTTGCTGTTTTGCTGTAGATTTTGATACAGGTTTTGTTGCTGATTTTGCTGCAGATTGTGTTGCTGTTTTGCTGTAGATTTTGCTGCAGGTTTTGCTGCAGATTTTGTTGCTGATTTTACTGCAAATGTTGCTGCAGATTTTATTGCTGATTTTACTGCAGGCTTTGCTGCTGATTCTGTTGCTGATTTTGCTGTAGATTTTGCTACAGGTTTTGTTGTTCATTTTGCTGCTGATTTTGTTGCTGATTTTCCTGGTGATTTTGTTGCAGATTTAGTTGCAGGTTTTGTTGCAAATTTTGCTGCCCATTTTGTTGCTGATTTTACTGCAGGTTTAGCTGCTGATTTTGCTGCTGATTTCACCCTCTCTCACGATCTCCACTTTCCATCAGTTGATCGACCTTTTCTTGTTACGTCCTGCGCGCACACAGCTGACATTTTGTCATATAATCCTGCGTGCAGTCAGCGCAGCTCACATCTCGTTACAGTGTGTCAGTCTTCAGGCTGTTTGTCTCATGGATGATTGTCTAGACCAAGTAATTGCCCGCATGGGAGCAGGAGAGGTCAGCACAGAGATTTACAGCCTGTCTTCTGCCAGTGACGGCCATATGTCTGCAGTCAGTTTTATTGCTGCGTTCACGACAACATATTGAGTAAATTACATAAAGGTGGAGGGAGATGACTTCAGGGTCGTTCACCACCTTTTTCCAAAATAGTTTTGTTTTTCTGCAGATGTCACCAGTTGTTTCACATTTAAAGCATTTCCCTAATGGTTTACAACTGGGAAATATAGTCGAAAAAAAATCATCATTTGATTCCTTCCTGATATAGGATTTACTGCTATGTCCTATGTCGGGTGCAGGGTGCGGAGCGGGCTCACAAGGGCATGGAACGGGCTCACGAGGGTGTGCAGCATGCTCAGAGGGTGCAGAGTGGGCTCAGGGGGTATAGAGCATGCTCAGGGAGTGTGGAGTGGACTCAGGGGAGTGTGGAGCGTACTCAGGAGGGTGGCGTGGGCTCAGGGGGGGGTGGAGTGGGCTCAGGGGGGTGTGGAGTGGGCTCAGGGGGGTGTGGAGCGTACTCAGGGGGGTGTGGAGCGTACTCAGGGGGGTGTGGAGCGTACTCAGGGGGGGTGTCGAGCGGGCTCAGGGGGGTGTGGAGCGGGCTCGGGGGTGTGGAGCGACCTCAGGGGGGTGTGGAGCGTACTCAGGAGGGTGTGGCGTGGGCTCAGGGGGGTGTGGAGCATACTCAGGAGGGTGTGGCGTGGGCTCAGGGGGGTGTGGAGCGTACTCAGGAGGGTGTGGCGTGGGCTCAGGAGGGTGTGGAACAGGCTCAGGGAGGTGTGGAACGGGCACAGGGAGGTGTGGAACGGGCTGAGGGAGGTGTGGAACGGGCTCAGTGGGGTGTGGAACGGGCTCAGTGGGGTGTGGAGTGGGCTCAGTGGGGTGTGGAGCGAGCTCAGGGAGGTGTGGAGCGACCTCAGGGGGGGGTGGCGCGGGCTCAAGGGGGGTGTGAAGCAACCTCAGGGGGGGGTGGCGCGAGCTCAGGGGGGGTGTGGAGCGGGCTCAGTGGGGTGTGGGGCAACCTCAGGGGGGTGTGGCGCGGGCTCAGGGGGGGGTGTAGAGCGGGCTCAGTGGGGTGTGGAGCGGGCTCGGGGGGGGTGGCGCGGGATCAAGGGGGGTGTGGAGCAACCTCAGGGGGATGTGGCACGGGCTCGGGGGGGTGTGGAGCGGGCTCAGGGGGGTGTGGAGCGGGCTCAGGGGGGGTGTGGAGCGAGCTCAGGGGGGTGTGGAGCGGCGTCAGGGGTGTGTGGCGCGGGCTCAGGGGGGGTGTGGAGCGGGCTCGGGGGGGTGTGGAGCGGGCTCAGTGGGGTGTGGAGCGGGCTCAGGGGGGTGTGGCGCGGGCTCAGGGGGGGGTGTGGAGCGGGCTCAGTGGGGTGTGGAGCGGGCTCAGTGGGGTGTGGAGTGAGCTCAGGGGGGTGTGGAGCGACCTCAGGGGGGTATGGAGCGGCGTCAGGGGGGTGTGGCGCGGGCTCAGAGGGGGTGTGGAGCATGCTTAAGGGGTGTCTTTTTGGGTCTCAGTTGACCACCGTTTTGCCAAGACTAGAGGATTGCAGGGTGTTGTCTTTGCAGGAGGTGGACACTAAAGGGTGCTTTACACGCTGCAACATCGCTAGCGATTGCCAGCCATGCTCTTAGACCGTGCGGTCCCACTCGTCTCTGCTGCAAGTCTATGGGGATGCTGCTGAGCCGAGTGGGACCGCACTGTCACAAATGTGCGCTCTGGATGCTTTTCCCATGGCAGAGCAAGCATCCAGAACGCAGGAATTCTGCAGCAACAATGCGTCTCAGAATGCGGCTTTTTGGCTAAGTTCTGAGACGCACATGCAGTGACTTACACGCTGCGGAAGAGAATGAAACGTGCGCACATAGCCCAACAAGTAATAAAAAATGTTTAAGGACATTAAAGTCTGGAGCGTCTGCATCCACCGAGTGCAAAACTATAACACAATAATGACGCACAAAAGATCAAACTCCTGAAATGTCATTTTCCGTTTGCTGCTCCTCCACCCAAACATGTAATAAAAAGGCGACAAAAACATCCCGTGTGCCCCCGCATAACACCCAGCGCTCGGCCCGCACAGAGCGAGCCCCCGCACCGCACATCCACAATGAAAGCCGCACAATGCAGTATCGGGGCGGGCTTATATAACCAGCGTCAGTCTGCAGCTGGAAAGTCTGCAGCAGCCTGTGTCTTGCCCGCGTCGCTCCTCTGCTGCAGCCTGTATCTCGCCCGCGCTGCTCCTCTGCTGCAGCCTGTGTCTTGCCCGCGCTGCTCCTCTGCTGCAGCCTGTGTCTTGCCCGCGCTGCTCCTCTGCTGCAGCCTGTGTCTTGCCTGCGACGCTCCTCTGCGGCAGCCTGTGTCTTGCCTGCGACGCTCCTCTGCTGCAGCCTGTGTCTTGCCCGCATCGCTCCTCTGCTGCAGCCTGTATCTTGCCCCCGCTGCTCCTCTGCTGCAGCCTGTGTCTTGCCTGCGACGCTCCTCTGCGGCAGCCTGTGTCTTGCCCGCATCGCTCCTCTGCTGCAGCCTGTATCTTGCCCGCGCTGCTCCTCTGCTGCAGCCTGTGTCTTGCCTGCGCCGCTCCTCTGCGGCAGCCTGTGTCTTGCCCGCGACACTCCTCTGCTGCAGCCTGTATCTTGCCCGCGCTGCTCCTCTGCTGCAGCCTGTGTCTTGCCTGCGATGCTCCTCTGCGGCAGCCTGTGTCTTGCCCGCGCCGCCCCTCTGCTGCAGCCTGTATCTTGCCCACGCTGCTCCTCTGCGGCAGCCTGTGTCTTGCCCGCGCCGCCCCTCTGCTGCAGCCTGTGTCTTGCCCGCGCCGCCCCTCTGCTGCATCCTGCGTCTTGCCCAAACCGCTCCTCTGCTGCAGCCTGTATCTTGCCCACGCTGCTCCTCTGCTGCAGCCTGTGTCTTGCCTGCGATGCTCCTCTGCGGCAGCCTGTATCTTGCCCACGCTGCTCCTCTGCTGCAGCCTGTATCTTGCCCATGCTGCTCCTCTGCTGCAGCCTGTGTCTTGCCCACGCTGCTCCTCTGCTGCAGCCTGTATCTTGCCCGCGCTGCTCCTCTGCTGCAGCCTGTGTCTTGCCTGCGATGCTCCTCTGCGGCAGCCTGTATCTTGCCCACGCTGCTCCTCTGCTGCAGCCTGTATCTTGCCCATGCTGCTCCTCTGCTGCAGCCTGTGTCTTGCCCACGCTGCTCCTCTGCTGCAGCCTGTATCTTGCCCGCGCTGCTCCTCTGCTGCAGCCTGTGTCTTGCCTGCGACGCTCCTCTGCGGCAGCCTGTGTCTTGCCCACACCGCTCCTCTGCTGCAGCCTGTATCTTGCCCGCGCTGCTCCTCTGCTGCAGCCTGTGTCTTGCCTGCGACGCTCCTCTGCGGCAGCCTGTGTCTTGCCCGCGCCGCCCCTCTGCTGCAGCCTGTATCTTGCCCACGCTGCTCCTCTGCTGCAGCCTGTGTCTTGCTCGCGCCGCTCCTCTGCTGCAGCCTGTGTCTTGCCCACGCCGCTCCTCTGCAGCAGCCTGTGTATTGCCCGCGCCGCTCCTCTGCTGCAGCCTGTGTCTTGCCCGCGCCGCTCCTCTGCTGCAGCCTGTATCTTGCCCGCGCCGCTCCTCTGCAGCAGCCTGTGTATTGCCCGCGCCACTCCTCTGCTGCAGCCTGTATCTTGCCCGCGCTGCTCCTCTGCTGCAGCCAGCGTCTTGCCCGCGCTGCTCCTCTGCTGCAGTCTGTATCTTGCCCGCACTGCTCCTCTGCTGCAGCCTGTATCTTGCCCGCACCGCTCCTCTGCTGCAGCCTGTATCTTGCCCACCCCGCTCCTCTGCTGCATCCTGCGTCTTGCCCGCGCCGCTCCTCTGATGTCTGGAGTACGTTCCGCTTGTGACTTTGTTTATTGTTACTTGGTTTCGTTCCATTTCTCTCTGTCCTTGCGAGGAACAGCAGCTCGTTACCCTAATGAAGCCGCACATCACACGGCTTGACGTCACCCTAATTGCCGCTCACAGACGTCCCCTCATTTACCCCTTCTGTCAGGACTTTGATTTCCTTCTCTCTGATCCTCCCCGTGGATCCGCCATGTTCCTCTGGTTTTCACAGGCAGAACGCGGCAGCTGGGACCGATTTAGGGATTTCACGAGAAGCTTTGTTCATGAGCATAACACACAATAGACTAATAAAGTTATTTGGAGCACGTCCTCTGTGTGTTTGTGTTACAGGAGTAGATCACTAGACTTTGATATGAATTTACAATATTGTGAGCGCAAAGGAGCAGCCGAATACATGGAACAGGGTCGTAAAGCGTGCTGAATCAGTACACTGCTGGTAGCCACAGTCCTCTTTGCAACAAGCCACATCCAATGTCCCTCTAAGCCACACCTCTTTTACAACAAGACACACCCAATTTCAATCTAAGCCACACCTCTTTTGCAAATCGACACTACCAATCTCCCTCTAAGCCACACCTCTTTTACAACAAGACACACTCAATTTCAATCTAAGCCACACCTCTTTTGCAAATCGACACTGCCAATCTCCCTTTAAGCCACACCTCTTTTGCATCAAGCTGCACCCAAATTCCATCTAAGCCACACCTCTTTTGCAACAAGACACACCCAATTTCAATCTAAGCCACACCTCTTTTGCAAAAAGCCACACCCAATCTCCCTCTAAGCCACACCTCTTTTACAAGACACACCCAGTTTTAATCTAAGCCACACCTCTATTGCAACAGGACACAGCCAATCTCCCTCAAAGCCACACCTATTTTGGAACAAGCCACACCCAAATTCCATCTAAGCCACACCTCTTTTGCAATAAGTCACTCCCAATCTCCCTCTAAGCCACACCTATTTTGAAACAAGCTGCACCCAAATTCCAGCTAAGCCACACCTCTTTTGCAAATAGACACTGCCAATCTCCCTCCAAGCCACACCTATTTTGCAACAAGCCACGCCCAAATTACATCTAAGCCACATCTTTTTTGCCGCAAGCCACACACAATTTCCCTCTAAGCCACACCTCTTTTGCAAAAAGCCACACCCAATCTCCCTCTAAAACACACCTCTTTTACAAGACACACCCAGTTTTAATCTAAACCACACCTCTTTTTCAACAAGCCACACCTGATTTCCTTTTAAGCCACACCTTTTTAAAAAACAAGCCACACCCGATTTCACTCTAAGCCACACCTCTTTTGCAATAAGCCACGCCCAATTCTCCTTTACAGCACACCCCTTTATATAGTGGAGCATAGCAGGTGATATCATGTAGGGAGCAGTTTTTGGAGGGGCGGACGTGTGTGCACCGTGTGACTGATGGAGGTCTCCATCCGGCCAAAATGGGTCAAATGGGAAAAAATGCTGAAAAGATGCGGTGGGGAGAAACCCAAACAATTGTGCAGCTGCATACACAGTCATTGTGTATAATGATCAGTGGCAGCGTGGTCTGTGATTGTCTGCAGGTTACATTGTACCTCTCCATGTGTTGCAGATCGGCAGCAGCGGTCGTCACACTGTCAGAGTCACCGGCGTCAGCACCTTGGATTTCCGGGCGGCTTTCTCCACCACGGCCAATGTAGATCCACAGAAAGTCATCGAGCGGCCGATAAAAGGTGACGAGAAATGTGTGCAGCCAATATACAGAGAGGGGGCGCACATATACAGTGCAGGATCATATACAGTGCAGGACATATACAGTGCAGGGTCATATACAGTGCAGGACATATACAGTGCAGGGTCACATACAGTGCAGGGTCACATACAGTGCAGGACATATACAGTGCAGGACATATACAGTGCAGGGTCACATACAGTGCAGGGTCACATACAGTGCAGGGCATATACAGTGCAGGGTCACACACAGTGCAGGGTCACATACAGTGCAGGGTCACATACAGTGCAGGACATATACAGTGCAGGGTCACATACAGTGCAGGGTCACATACAGTGCAGGACATATACAGTGCAGCCAATATACAGAGAGGGGGCGCACATATACAGTGCAGGGTCACATACAGTGCAGGGCATATACAGTGCAGGACATATACAGTGCAGGACATATACAGTGCAGGGTCACATACAGTGCAGGGCATATACAGTGCAGGACATATACAGTGCAGGGTCACACACAGTGCAGGGTCACATACAGTGCAGGACATATACAGTGCAGGACATATACAGTGCAGGGTCACATACAGTGCAGGGTCACATACAGTGCAGGCCATATACAGTGCAGGACATATACAGTGCAGAACACACACAGTGCAGGGTCACATACAGTGCAGGACATATACAGTGCAGGACATATACAGTGCAGGGTCACATACAGTGCAGGGTCACATACAGTGCAGGACATATACAGTGCAGGGTCACATACAGTGCAGGGTCACATACAGTGCAGGGCATATACAGTGCAGGACATATACAGTGCAGGGCATATACAGTGCAGGGTCACATACAGTGCAGGGCATATACAGTGCAGGACATATACAGTGCAGGGTCACATACAGTACAGGGCATATACAGTGCAGGACATATACAGTGCAGCCAATATACAGGGAGGGGGCGCACATATACAGTGCAGGGTGACATACAGTGCAGGGTCACATACAGTGCAGGGTCACATACAGTGCAGGACATATACAGTGCAGGGTCACATACAGTGCATGGCATATACAGTGCAGGACATATACAGTGCAGGACATACACAGTGCAGGACATATACCGTGCAGGACATATACAGTGCAGGGTCACATACAGTGCAGGGCATATACAGTGCAGGACATATACAGTGCAGGGTCACATACAGTGCAGGGCATATACAGTGCAGGGCATATACAGTGCAGCCAATATACAGGGAGGGGGCGCACATATACAGTGCAGGGTGACATACAGTGCAGGACATATACAGTGCAGGGCATATACAGTGCAGCCAATATACAGGGAGGGGGCGCACATATACAGTGCAGGGTCACATGCAGTGCAGGGTCACATACAGTGCAGGACATATACAGTGCAGAACATACACAGTGCAGGACATATACAGTGCAGCCAATATACAGGGAGGGGGCGCACATATACAGTGCATGGTCACATACAGTGCAGGGCATATACAGTGCAGGGCATATACCGTGCAGGACATATACAGTGCAGGGCATATACAGTGCAGGACATATACAGTGCAGGATCACATACAGTGCAGGACATATACAGTGCAGGACATATACAGTGCAGGGCATATACAGTTCAGGGCATATACAGTGCAGGGCATATACAGTGCAGGACATATACAGTGCAGGACACATACAGTGCAGGGCATGTACAGTGCAGGACATATACAGTGCAGGACATATACAGTGCAGGGTCACAAACAGTCCAGGACATATACAGTGCAGAGCATATACAGTGCAGGACATATACAGTGCAGGGTCACATACAGTGCAGGGTCACATACAGTGCAGGACATATACAGTGCAGGAGATATACAGTGCAGGGCATATACAGTGCAGCCAATATACAGGGAGGGGGCACACATATACAGTCCAGGGTCACATACAGTGCAGGGCATATACAGTGCAGGACATATACAGTGCAGGGCATATACAGTGCAGGACACATACAGTGCAGGACATATACAGTGCAGGACATATACAGTGCAGGGTCACATACAGTGCAGGACATATACAGTGCAGAGCATATACAGTGCAGGACATATACAGTGCAGGGTCACATACAGTGCAGGGTCACATACAGTGCAGGACATATACAGAGAGGGGGCGCACATATACAGTGCAGGGTCACATACAGTGCAGGACATATACAGTGCAGGACATATACAGTGCAGGGTCACATACAGTGCAGGGCATATACAGTGCAGGACATATACAGTGCAGGGTCACACACAGTGCAGGGTCACATACAGTGCAGGACATATACAGTGCAAGACATATACAGTGCAGGGTCACATACAGTGCAGGGTCACATACAGTGCAGGCCATATACAGTGCAGGACATATACAGTGCAGAACACACACAGTGCAGGGTCACATACAGTGCAGGACATATACAGTGCAGGACATATACAGTGCAGGGTCACATACAGTGCAGGGTCACATACAGTGCAGGACATATACAGTGCAGGGTCACATACAGTGCAGGGTCACATACAGTGCAGGGCATATACAGTGCAGGACATATACAGTGCAGGGCATATACAGTGCAGGGTCACATACAGTGCAGGGCATATACAGTGCAGGACATATACAGTGCAGGGTCACATACAGTACAGGGCATATACAGTGCAGGACATATACAGTGCAGCCAATATACAGGGAGGGGGCGCACATATAGAGTGCAGGGTGACATACAGTGCAGGGTCACATACAGTGCAGGGTCACATACAGTGCAGGACATATACAGTGCAGGGTCACATACAGTGCATGGCATATACAGTGCAGGACATATACAGTGCAGGACATACACAGTGCAGGACATATACCGTGCAGGACATATACAGTGCAGGGTCACATACAGTGCAGGGCATATACAGTGCAGGACATATACAGTGCAGGGTCACATACAGTGCAGGGCATATACAGTGCAGGGCATATACAGTGCAGCCAATATACAGGGAGGGGGCGCACATATACAGTGCAGGGTGACATACAGTGCAGGACATATACAGTGCAGGGCATATACAGTGCAGCCAATATACAGGGAGGGGGCGCACATATACAGTGCAGGGTCACATACAGTGCAGGGTCACATACAGTGCAGAACATACACAGTGCAGGACATATACAGTGCAGCCAATATACAGGGAGGGGGCGCACATATACAGTGCATGGTCACATACAGTGCAGGGCATATACAGTGCAGGGCATATACCGTGCAGGACATATACAGTGCAGGGCATATACAGTGCAGGACATATACAGTGCAGGATCACATACAGTGCAGGACATATACAGTGCAGGGCATATACAGTGCAGGACATATACAGTGCAGGGCATATACAGTGCAGGACATATACAGTGCAGGACACATACAGTGCAGGGCATGTACAGTGCAGGACATATACAGTGCAGGACATATACAGTGCAGGGTCACAAACAGTCCAGGACATATACAGTGCAGAGCATATACAGTGCAGGACATATACAGTGCAGGGTCACATACAGTGCAGGGTCACATACAGTGCAGGACATATACAGTGCAGGAGATATACAGTGCAGGGCATATACAGTGCAGCCAATATACAGGGAGGGGGCACACATATACAGGACACATACAGTGCAGGACACATACAGTGCAGGACACATACAGTGCAGGACATATACAGTGCAGGACATATACAGTGCAGGGTCACATACAGTGCAGGACATATACAGTGCAGAGCATATACAGTGCAGGACATATACAGTGCAGGGTCACATACAGTGCAGGGTCACATACAGTGCAGGACATATACATTGCAGGACATATACAGTGCAGCCAATATACAGGGAGGGGGCACACATATACAGTGCAGGGTCACATACAGTGCAGGACATATACAGTGCAGGACATATACAGTGCAGGGTCACATACAGTGCAGGGTCACATACAGTGCAGGACATATACAGTGCAGGACATATACAGTGCAGGACATATACAGTGCAGGACACATACAGTGCAGGACATATACAGTGCAGGACATATACAGTGCAGGACACATACAGTGCAGGACATATACAGTGCAGGACATATACAGTGCAGGACACATACAGTGCAGAACATATACAGTGCAGGACATATACAGTGCAGGACATATACAGTGCAGGGTCACATACAGTGCAGGGTCACATACAGTGCAGGACATATACAGTGCAGGACACATACAGTGCAGGACATATACAGTGCAGGACATATACAGTGCAGGACATATACAGTGCAGGACACATACAGTGCAGAACATATACAGTGCAGGACATATACAGTGCAGGACATATACAGTGCAGGGTCACATACAGTGCAGGGTCACATACAGTGCAGGACATATACAGTGCAGGACACATACAGTGCAGGACATATACAGTGCAGGACATATACAGTGCAGGACATATACAGTGCAGGGCATATACAGTGCAGGGCATATACAGTGCAGGACATATACAGTGCAGGACACATACAGTGCAGGACATATACAGTGCAGGGCATATACAGTGCAGGGCATATACAGTGCAGGACATATACAGTGCAGGACATATACAGTGCAGGACATATACATTGCAGGACACATACAGTGCAGGACACATACAGTGCAGGACATATACAGTGCAGGACACATACAGTGCAGGACATATACAGTGCAGGACACATATTGTTACTGTCAGCAACAGGGTAGAGGAGATTCAATAAAGCAGGGAGAGATGAACTGGGAAATGTAACAGAATAGTGAGTGCAGCTCTGAAGTATAATACAGGAGGTAACTCAGGATCAGTAATGTAATGTACACAGTGACTGCACCAGCAGAATAGTGAGTGCAGCTCTGGAGTATAATACAGGAGGTAACTCAGGAACAGTAATGTATGTACACAGTGACTGCACCAGCAGAATAGTGAGTGCAGCTCTGGAGGATAATACAGGAGGTAACTCAGGATCAGTAATGTATGTACACAGTGACTGCACCAGCAGAATAGTGAGTGCAGCTCTGGAATATAGTACATCATACCCCTACTCCCATTATCCGGTGCTGCCATCTCTTGTTCCTCTGCCGGATGTTGTCATTTGATATATTAAACATTAGTATTTTCGGATGTGTATTTTCAGGCGTTCCCCTCTCGGCGCTGATAAACTGCTCGGGTCTGTCTCCTCCGGGTCAGGTGAACCATCTGGACCTGCTGCGGGTGTCCGGAGAATCCTTCTTCTCTCTGCCGGTGACGCGTTTACCGTACAAGCGCAGTAAGCAGCTGTGGACGGTGCCGCAGTTCCAGGCGCCCACCGGAAGCTTCTTCCTGAAAATCAATGGCACCGACCACAATGGGTACACGTTCCAGAGACTCTCCAATGTGGCGTATACCAGCATTGTGCCAGGTAGGTGCCCGATCCAGGAGGAGATGTGGACCTGCTCCGTTACCCCATACAGTCACACATCCATCATCCCACAAATCTGTGCCGCTCGTCTCGGAGGAAGCCACGGACGTGGACTGGTGTAACCCTCCTGGATGTAGGTGGCTGCCTGCTGGAGACATTTGGTGACGGCCTACATTGTCATGGTCCATCGATCTCTTGGGCTTTGGTGGCTTGTGATAGTCGGGGTCCTGTTGTGATTATTTTTTTGCAGATGTTCCTGCTGTGGCCGTGGCTCCTCTCATCCACGGATACCACCAGCGACCGCTCTCCATTACCTGCTCAGTCCTCAGCGATATCCCGTTTCGAGTGCGTTTCTCCAGGGACGGGGCGAGGATCGGAGAGGAGCTGCTGTTCACGTGAGTGCGGGGTCTGGGGTTACGGCACCGCTCCACGTGGACCCGGCTGGTGCATCTGCTGTATGTTCTGTGATGTGACGGCTTTTTTAACCACCAGGGATTCGGGCAATGCCACCTACGAGATCCCATCTGCATCCGCTCGCCATGAAGGCGTCTATCAGTGCACAGCCGTCAGCAATTCGGGCGCCGGATATGCTCAAACCCAAGTGTCTATCGCAGGTGAGTGGAGGAGATCATCGTCCACGTATGATTGCTGCCGTTATATGCAGGATAGCAATATAATCCCCGAGCCGCAGTGCAGACTGAAGAGACAGAACCAGTGTCCTCAGTGTCAGTGTGCAGATGGCAGCCACTGTCGGGATCACATATGGAGGCTGCGCTCAGGACAGAGGCTCCGGAGCAGCGGTTTTGTACAAGAATGTATCTACTATAATACCGCCCCATATACAAGAATATATCTACTATAATGCTGCTCCTATATATAAGAATATAACTACTATAATACTGCCCCTATGTACAAGAATATAACTACTATAATACTGCTCCTATATACAAGAATATAACTACTATAATGCTGCTCCTATATATAAGAATATAACTACTATAATACTGCCCCTATGTACAAGAATATAACTACTATAATACTGCTCCTATATACAAGAATATAACTACTATAATACTGCCCCTATGTACAAGAACATAACTACTATAATACTGCCCCTATGTACAAGAATATAACTACTATAATACTGCCCCTATATACAAGAATATAACTACTATAATACTGCTCCCTATATACAAGAATATAACTACTATAATACTGCCCCTATGTACAAGAATATAATTACTATAATACTGTCCTCTATGTACAAGAATATAACTACTATAATACTGCCCCCTATGTCTAAGAATATAATAATAATAATAATAATCTTTATTTCTATAGCGCCAACATATTCCGTAGCGCTTTACAATTCAGGAGGATCATATACAAACAAGTAACAGTTATAGAAATACAATATTTAGAGGGGAAAAAAATACAACCCTGCTCGTGAGAGCTTACAATCTACAATGAGATGGGGGGAGAGGCAAGGTTCAAGTGCTTATTTACAATGACAATCCAACCATCTCACGGAAATGGGGCTGGATAATGGTTTCCTGGACCAGTGGGCCCGAGCCTTGAGATGCCTTTGGGTGCCATGGAGTTTGATGTGGAGCTATGTTGTGAGAGGTTGTAGAGGGACTATGTGAATCGAATCTGATTAGGGAGTGTGATAGGCCGCCCTAAAAAGATGCGTCTTTAGGGTGCGTCTGAAGCTGAGTAAGTTGTGATTTGTCCTAACTTCTTGGGGTAGAGCGTTCCAGAGGGTTGGTGCAGCTCGGAAGAAGTCTTGGATCCGGGAGTGGGAGGTTCGAATTAGTGTGGATGTTAGTCGAAAGTCGCTTGCAGAGCGTAGAGAACGGGTGGACTGATAGACAGAGAGGAGGGTGGAGATGTAGGGGGGTGCTGCACTGTGGAGAGCTTTGTGGGCGAGAACAAGCAGTTTGAATTGGATCCTATGATACATGGGCAGCCAGTGCAATGACTGGCACAGAGCAGAGGCGTCCGAGTAACGATTAGCCGGATAGGTGACCCTGGCTGCTGCATTAAGGATGGACTGTAGAGGAGAGAGTCTAGTTAGGGGGAGACCAATTAATAGAGAGTTACAGTAGTCCAAGCGAGAGTGGATCAGGGCCACGGTGAGGGTTTTTGTCGTTTCCATTGTGAGAAAGGGGCGGATTCTAGAGATGTTCTTGAGGTGCAAGCGGCAGGAGCGGGCAAGAGATTGTATGTGGGAGGTGAAGGAGAGATCAGTGTCAAGTATAACCCCCAGGCAGCGGGCTTGCGGCCTAGGACTTATCGTTGTGCCACACACAGAGAGGGAGATATCAGGTTGAGGAAAGTTGGAAGATGGAGGGAAAAGCAGAAGTTCAGTTTTGGAAAGGTTAAGTTTCAGATAGAGCAGACATGACATTGCAAACTGCAGTCAGGCAGTCACTGGTGTTCTGTAGTACAGCGGGGGTGAGCTCCGGGGATGAGGGGTATAGCTGTGTGTCATCAGCATAAAGATGGCACTGAAAGCCAAATCTGCTGATGGTCTGACCAATTGGGGCAGTGTAGAGGGAGAAAAGAAGAGGGCCAAGGACTGAACCTTGAGGGACCCCAACAGTGAGAGGAAGAGGAGAAGATGTGGAGCCAGCAAATGATACACTGAATGAGCGGCCAGAAAGATAGGATGAGAACCAGGAAAGAACAGTGTCCTTTAGGCCGATAGAGTGGAGCATAGAGAGAAGGAGATGGTGGTCAACAGTGTCAAAGGCAGCAGAAAGGTCAAGAAGAATAAGCAGAGAGTGGTCACCGTTACGTTTTGCTGTCAATAGGTCATTGGTCACTTTGACAAGGGCAGTTTCTGTTGAGTGTAAAGGGCGGAAGCCAGACTGTAAAGGATCTAGAAGAGAGTGAGTGGAGAGGTAGCGGGTGAGGCGAGAGTAGACCAGGCGCTCCAAGAGTTTAGAGATGAAGGAGAGATTGGAGACTGGTCTGTAGTTGCTTGTGCAGGACGGATCGAGAGAAGGTTTTTTTAATAATGGAGTAATGATAGAGTGTTTGAGGGAGGAGGGGAAGATACCCGAAGAGAGAGAGAGATTGAAGATTTTAGTTAGGTGAGTGGCGACAACCGGAGAGAGGGACTGGAGTAGAGGTGTGGGGAAGGGATCAGTAGGGCAAGTTGTAGGACGAGAGGAGGATAGGAGCCTGGAGACTTCCTCCTCTGTGACTGGGTCAAATGTGGAAAGTGAGCTGGATGGAATATGGGGAGGGATGGGATTCACAGGGCTTGGTGGCTGGGAGCTGATCTCTTGGCGGATGTTTTTAATTTTCTCTGTGAAATACGAGGCCAGGTCATCAGCATGAAGGGCTGTGACAGGGGTCTGTACTTTGGGACTGAGGAGGGAGTGAAAGGTGTCAAAGAGTTTTTTTGGATTGTTGGCAAGTGAGGAAACAAGGTTGGTGAAGTAGGTCTGTTTGGCGAGGTGAAGGGAAGAGTTGTAGGTCCTTAACATGAACTTGTAGTGGATGAAGTTTTCTGGTGTGCGGGTTTTCCTCCATAGGCGTTCGGCGCTCCTGGAGCATCGCTGGAGAAATCGAGTTTGTGATGTGAGCCAGGGCTGTTTTACTCTGTGTTTGGTCTTTCTGAGGGTGAGGGGCGCTACTTGGTCTAGTAATATAACTACTATAATACTGCCCCCTATGTACAGGAATATAACTACTATAATACTGCACCTATATACAAGAATATAACTACTATAACACTGCCCCCTATGTACAAGAATATAACTACTATAATACTTCCCCTATGTACAAGAATATAACTACTATAATACTGCCCCCTATATACAAGAATATAACTACTATAATACTGCCCCCTATGTCTAAGAATATAACTACTATAATACTGCCCCCTATGTCTAAGAATATAACTACTATAATGCTGCCCCTATATACAAGAATATAACTACTATAATACTGCTCCTATGTACAAGAATATAACTACTATAATACTGCCCCTATATACAAGAATATAACTACTATAATACTGCCCCCTATGTACAAGAATATAACTACTATAATACTGCCCCTATATACAAGAATATAACTACTATAATACTGCCCCCTATGTCTAAGAATATAACTACTATAATACTGCCCTTATATACAAGAATATAACTACTATAATACTGCTCCTATGTACAAGAATATAACTACTATAATACTGCCCCTATGTACAAGAATATAACTACTATAATACTGCTCCTATATACAAGAATATAACTACTATAATACTGCCCCCTATATACAAGAATATAACTACTATAATACTGCCCCCTATGTCTAAGAATATAACTACTATAATACTGCCCCTATATACAAGAATATAACTACTATAATACTGCTCCTATGTACAAGAATATAACTACTATAATACTGCCCCTATATACAAGAATATAACTGCTATAATACTGCCCCTATGTACAAGAATATAACTGCTATAATACTGCCCCTATGTACAAGAATTTATATTTATACTATAATACTGCTCCCTATATACAAGAATATAACTACTATAATACTGCCCCTATGTACAAGAATATAACTACTATAATACTGCTCCCTATATACAAGAATATAACTACTATAATACTGCCCCTATGTACAAGAATATAACTACTATAATACTGCTCCTATATACAAGAATATAACTACTATAACACTGCCCCCTATATACAAGAATATAACTACTATAATACTGCCCCCTATGTCTAAGAATATAACTACTATAATACTGCCCCTATATACAAGAATATAACTACTATAATACTGCTCCTATGTACAAGAATATAACTACTATAATACTGCCCCTATATACAAGAATATAACTGCTATAATACTGCCCCTATGTACAAGAATATAACTGCTATAATACTGCCCCTATGTACAAGAATTTATATTTATACTATAATACTGCTCCCTATATACAAGAATATAACTACTATAATACTGCTCCTATGTACAAGAATATAACTACTATAATACTGCCCCTATGTACAAGAATATAACTACTATAATACTGCTCCTATATACAAGAATATAACTACTATAATACTGCCCCCTATATACAAGAATATAACTACTATAATACTGCCCCCTATGTCTAAGAATATAACTACTATAATACTGCCCCTATATACAAGAATATAACTACTATAATACTGCTCCTATGTACAAGAATATAACTACTATAATACTGCCCCTATATACAAGAATATAACTGCTATAATACTGCCCCTATGTACAAGAATATAACTGCTATAATACTGCCCCTATGTACAAGAATTTATATTTATACTATAATACTGTTCCCTATATACAAGAATATAACTACTATAATACTGCTCCTATGTACAAGAATATAACTACTATAATACTGCCCCTATGTACAAGAATATAACTACTATAATACAGCTCCCTATATACAAGAATATAACTACTATAATACTGCCCCTATGTACAAGAATATAACTACTATAATACAGCTCCCTATATACAAGAATATAACTACTATAATACTGCCCCTATGTACAAGAATATAACTACTATAATTCAGCTCCCTATGTACAAGAATATAACTGCTATAATACAGCTCCTATGTACAAGAATATAACTACTATAATACTGCCCCTATGTACAAGAATATAACTACTATAATACTGCTCCTATGTACAAGAATATAACTACTATAATACTGCCCCCTATGTACAGGAATATAACCACTATAATACTGCCCCCTATATACAAGAATATAACTACTATAATACTGCCCCCTATGTACAAGAATATAACTACTATAATACTGCCCCCTATATACAAGAATATAACTACTATAATACTGCCCCTATGTAGAAGAATATAACTACTATAATACTGCTCCTATATACAAGAATATAACTATTATAATACTGCCCCTATGTACAAGAATATAACTACTATAATACTGCCCCTATGTACAAGAATATAACTACTATAATACTGCCCCCTATGTACAAGAATATAACTACTATAATACTGCCCCTATATACAAGAATATAACTACTATAATACTGCCCCTATGTACAAGAATATAACTACTATAATACTGCCCCCTATGTACAAGAATATAACTACTATAATACTGCCCCTATGTACAAGAATATAACTGCTATAATACAGCCCCTATGTACAAGACTATAACTACTATAATACTGCCCCTATATACAAGAATATAACTACTATAATACTGCTCCTATGTACAAGAATATAACTACTATAATACTGCCCCCTATGTACAAGAATATAACTACTATAATACTGCCCCTATATTCAAGAATATAACTACTATAATACTGCTCCTATGTACAAGGCTATAACTACTATAATACTGCTCCTATGTACAAGAATATAACTACTATAATACTGCTCCTATATACAAGAATATAACTACTATAATACTGCCCCTATGTACAAGAATATAACTACTATAATACTGCCCCCTATGTACAGGAATATAACTACTATAATACTGCCCCCTATATACAAGAATATAACTACTATAATACTGCTCCTATATACAAGAATATAACTACTATAATACTGCCCCTATGTACAAGAATATAACTACTATAATACTGCCCCTATATACAAGAATATAACTACTATAATACTGCTCCCTATGTACAAGAATATAACTACTATAATACTGCTCCTATGTACAAGAATATAACTACTATAATACTGCTCCCTATGTACAAGAATATAACTACTATAATACTGCCCCTATGTACAAGAATATAACTACTATAATACAGCTCCCTATATACAAGAATATAACTACTATAATACTGCCCCTATGTACAAGAATATAACTACTATAATACTGCTCCCTATGTACAAGAATATAACTGCTATAATACAGTCCCTATGTACAAGAATATAACTACTATAATACTGCCCCTATATACAAGAATATAACTACTATAATACTGCTCCCTATGTACAAGAATATAACTGCTATAATACTGCTCCTATGTACAAGACTATAACTACTATAATACTGCTCCTATGTACAAGAATATAACTACTATAATACTGCCCCCTATGTACAGGAATATAACCACTATAATACTGCCCCCTATATACAAGAATATAACTACTATAATACTGCCCCCTATGTACAAGAATATAACTACTATAATACTGCCCCCTATATACAAGAATATAACTACTATAATACTGCCCCTATGTAGAAGAATATAACTACTATAATACTGCTCCTATATACAAGAATATAACTATTATAATACTGCCCCTATGTACAAGAATATAACTACTATAATACTGCCCCTATGTACAAGAATATAACTACTATAATACTGCCCCCTATGTACAAGAATATAACTACTATAATACTGCCCCCTATGTACAAGAATATAACTACTATAATACTGCCCCTATGTAGAAGAATATAACTACTATAATACTGCCCCTATATACAAGAATATAACTACTATAATACTGCCCCTATGTACAAGAATATAACTACTATAATACTGCTCCTATGTACAAGAATATAACTACTATAATACTGCCACTATATACAAGAATATAACTACTATAATACTGCCCCATATATACAAGAATATATCTACTATAATACTGCGACATGTACAAGAATATAACTACTATAATACTGCTCCTATGTACAAGAGTATAACTACTATAATACTGCCCCCTATGTACAAGAATATAACTACTATAATACTGCCCCCTATATACAAGAATATAACTACTATAATACTGCCCCCTATGTACAAGAATATAACTACTATAATACTGCCCCCTATGTACAAGAATATAACTACTATAATACTGCCCCCTATGTCTAAGAATATAACTACTATAATACTGCCCCTATGTACAAGAATATAACTACTATAATACTGCCCCCTATGTCTAAGAATATAACTACTATAATACTGCCCCTATGTACAAGAATATAACTACTATAATACTGTCCCCTATGTACAAGAATATAACTACTATAATACTGCCCCTATATACAAGAATATAACTACTATAATACTGCCCCTATGTACAAGAATATAACTACTATAATACTGCTCCTATGTACAAGAATATAACTACTATAATACTGCCACTATATACAAGAATATAACTACTATAATACTGCCCCATATATACAAGAATATATCTACTATAATACTGCGACATGTACAAGAATATAACTACTATAATACTGCTCCTATGTACAAGAGTATAACTACTATAATACTGCCCCCTATGTACAAGAATATAACTACTATAATACTGCCCCCTATATACAAGAATATAACTACTATAATACTGCCCCCTATGTACAAGAATATAACTACTATAATACTGCCCCCTATGTACAAGAATATAACTACTATAATACTGCCCCCTATGTCTAAGAATATAACTACTATAATACTGCCCCTATGTACAAGAATATAACTACTATAATACTGCCCCTATGTACAAGAATATAACTACTATAATACTACCCCCTATATACAAGAATATAACTACTATAATACTGCCCCTATATACAAGAATATAACTACTATAATACTGCCCCTATATACAAGAATATAACTACTATAATACTGCCCCTATATATTCTCTTTTTCGCGGTTTTGCGGATGTTTTTGTTTTAGTTGAAGGTTTGGATGAGTTTTTGCTCCGCAGTGTGACACGACGTTATCAGAGCGACGTGGCAGATCACATCACCCGTCTCGTGTTTGTCTGCAGATCCTCCGCCCTCCATCTCGCTCCACCCTAATGTCACCGCGTCGCTCGGGGACTTGGCCGTCCTCTCTTGTCACGTTTTCGGAGATGTCCGCTACAACCTCACCTGGCAGCATGATGGAAAATCTCTGAAGGACGGGCGGCTGTGGATCCTGGCAAACTCATCCCTGCAAATCCAGAGTGTGCAGTCCAGTGATGCCGGACATTACCAGTGCACTGCGAGGAACGGCCACGGCTCCACCACCGCCAGCGTCTGGCTGGCCGTGCAAGGTGGGTACAAATCTAAGGCTCCGGCTATATGGAGGCGCAACGCTCTGCACTCATCACAGGTCACATTGTGACATCGAATGATGCCCTGCGGTGTCACCCTGCGACCCGCGATACAGAGGCGCAAATGGGACGAGGGTAGGTCAGTGTTCACACGCTGCAATTCAATCACCATAGGCTCAATGCAAATCACATGCCCTGCGGCTCGTGTGCGACTTATCTGCAATCTGGCCATATTGCTGGAGAAGGACGCGCATGTGCAACCCGTAGCCAAAAAATAGTGTACAGGCCGCGCATGTGCAACCCGTAGCCAAAAAAAATGGTGTACAGGCCGCGCATGTACAACCTATACCCAAAAATTAGTTTACAGGCCGCACATGTGCAACCCGCAGCCAAAAAATAGTGTACAGGCCACGCATGTGCAACCTATACCCAAAAAATAGTGTACAGGCCACGCATGTGCAACCTATACCCAAAAAATAGTGTACAGGCCACGCATGTGCAACCTATACCCAAAAAAATAGTGTACAGGCCGCGCATGTGCAACCCGCAACCAAAAAATAGTTTACAGGCCGCACATGTGCAACCCATAGCCAGAAAATAGTGTACAGGCCGCGCATGTGCAACCCATAGCCAAAAAATAGTGTACAGGCCGCACATGTGCAACCTATACCGAAAAAATAGTGTACAGGCCGAGCATGTGAAACCCATAGCCAGAAAATAGTGTACAGGCCGCACATGTGCAACCTATACCCAAAAAATAGTGTACAGACCGCGCAAGTGCAACCTATACCGAAAAATAGTGTACAGGCCGTGCATGTGTAACCTATACCCAAAAAATAGTGTACAGACCGCGCATGTGCATCCCATAGCCAGAAAATAGTGTACAGGCCGCACATGTGCAACCCATAGCCAGAAAATAGTGTACAGGCCGCGCATGTGCAACCCATAGCCAGTAAATAGTGTACAGGCCGCGCATGTGTAACCCATAGCCAAAAAATAGTGTACAAGCCGCGCATGTGTAACCTATACCCAAAAAATAGTGTAAGGCCGAGCATGTGCAACCCATAGCCAGAAAATAGTGTACAGGCCGCGCATGTGCAACCCTAGCCAAAAAATAGTGTACAGGCCGTGCATGTGCAACCCTAGCCATAAAATAGTGCACAGGCCGCGCATGTGCAACCTATACCCAAAAAAATAGTGTACAGGCCGCGCGTGTGCAACCCATAGCCACAAAATAGTGTACAGGCCGTGCATGTGCAACCCGTACCCAAAAAATAGGTGTACAGGCCGCGCATGTGCAACCTTTACCCAAAAAATAGTGTACAGGCCGCGCATGTGCAACCTTTACCCATAAAATAGTGTACAGGCCGCGCATGTGCAACCCATAGCCAGAAAATAGTGTACAGGCCGCGCATGTGCAACCCATAGCCAGAAAATAGTGTACAGGCCGCACATGTGCAACCCGTACCCCAAAAAATAGTGTACAGGCCGCGCATGTGCAACCCATACATAGTGAATGTATCGTACCCTGCGCTGCGCTCTCCATAGACAGTGAATGGATCGTACCCTGCGCTGCGTTCTCCATAGACAGTGAATGGATCGTACCCTGCGCTGCGTTCTCCATCAGCAGTGAATGGATTGTACCCCGCTCTGCGCTCCCCATAGACAGTGACTGGATTGTACGCCGTGTTGCGCTTCCCATAGACAGTGACTGGATCGTACCCTGCGCTGAGCTCATCATAGACAGTGAATTAATTGTACCTCGTGCTGCGGTCCCCATAGACAGTGAATAGATTGTAACCTGCGATGCTGCGCTCCCCATAGACAAGGAATGAGTGATCCTCGTTCTTGGGTTTGCTGGGAGCCACGTTCTTGGGTTTGCTGGGAGCCTCGTTCTTGGGTTCGCTGGGAGCCTCGTTCTTGGGTTCGCTGGGAGCCTCGTTCTTGGGTTCACTGGGAGCCTCGTTCTTGGGTTCGCTGGGAGCCTCATTCTTGGGTTCGCTGGGAGCCTCGTTCTTGGGTTCGCTGGGAGCCTCGTTCTTGGGTTCGCTGGGAGCCATGTTTTTGGGATCACTGGGAGTCACGTTCTTGGGTTCGCCGCTGGGAGCCTCGTTCTTGGGATCGCTGGGAGTCTCGTTCTTGGGATCGCTTGGAGCCTCATTCTTGGGATCGCTGGGAGCCTCGTTCTTGGGATCGCTGGGAGTCACGTTCTTGGGATCGCTGGGAGCCATGTTTTTGGGATCACTGGGAGTCACGTTCTTGGGTTCGCCGCTGGGAGCCTCGTTCTTGGGTTCGCTGGGAGACACGTTCTTGGGATTGCTTGGAGCCTCGTTCTTGGGTTTGCTGGGAGCCTCGTTCTTGGGTTCGCTGGGAGCCTCGTTCTTGGGTTCGCTGGGAGCCTCGTTCTTGGGTTCGCTGGGAGCCTCGTTCTTGGGTTCGCTGGGAGCCTCGTTCTTGGGTTCGCTGGGAGCCTCGTTCTTGGGTTCGCTGGGAGCCTCGTTCTTGGGTTCGCTGGGAGCCTCGTTCTTGGGTTCGCTGGGAGCCTCGTTCTTGGGTTCGCTGGGAGCCTCGTTCTTGGGTTCGCTGGGAGCCTCGTTCTTGGGTTCGCTGGGAGCCTCGTTCTTGGGATCGCGGGGAGCCACATTCTCGGGTTTGCTGGGAGCCACGTTCTTGGGTTTGCTGGAAGCCTCGTTCTTGGGTTCGCTGGAAGCCTCGTTCTTGGGTTCGCTGGGAGTCACGTTCTTGGGTTTGCCGCTGGGAGCCTCGTTCTTGGGATCGCTGTAAGCCTCGTTCTTGGGATCGCTGGAAGCCTTGTTCTTGGGTTCGCTGGGAGTCACGTTCTTGGGACCGCTGGGAGCCTCGTTCTTGGGATCGCTGGGAGCCTCGTTCTTAAGATCGCTGGGATCCTCGTTCTTGGGATTGCTGGGAGCCACGTTCTTGGGATCGCTGGGAGCCTCGTTCTTGGGATCGCTTGGAGCCTCGTTCTTGGGATCGCTGGGAGCCTCGTTCTTGGGTTCGCTGGGAGTCACGTTCTTGGGATTGCTGGGAGCCATGTTTTTGGGATCACTGGGAGTCACGTTCTTGGGTTCGCCGCTGGGAGCCTCGTTCTTGGAATCGCTGGGAGTCTCGTTCTTGGGATCGCTGGGAGCCTCGTTCTTGGGATCGCTGGGAGCCTCGTTCTTGGGATCGCTGGGAGCCTCGTTCTTGGGATCGCTGGGAGCCTCGTTCTTGGGTTCGCTGGGAGTCACGTTCTTGGGATCGCTGGGAGCCATGTTTTTGGGTTCGCTGGGAGCCTCGTTCTTGGGTTCGCTGGGAGCCACGTTCTTGGGATTGCTTGGAGCCACGTTCTTGGGATTGCTGGGAGCCTCGTTCTTGGGTTCGCTGGAAGCCTCGTTCTTGGGTTCGCTGGAAGCCTCGTTCTTGGGATCGTTGGAAGCCTTGTTCTTGGGATCGCTGGGAGCCACGTTCTTGGGTTCCTCGATGTCCCAGAGATCAGCACGTTCTCATCCATCTGATTTTGAGGAATATCTCTATAATGAATATGAGCCCTGGGTCACTATAATAACAAATATCTTGATACATTTTGTCTTTCCCCGTTTTGTCCCTGTTTTGTCCCCGTTTTGTCCCCGTGTCCTCCAGAGCCTCCACACGTACAGATTGCATCGACCTCCACCCAGTTGTCTCAAGGAGGAGAAGTGCGGATCCGCTGTGACGTGTCCGGGTACCCGGAGCCGCAGATCTACTGGAAACACGGCGACACCTTCCTGAGCAGTGATGGCCGGTGCGTATCATACAAGCAGTGCTGGGCTTTGTAGTCCTCTCCTGGAGGATTCTGGGTGGAGATGTCCCATCGGCCCCATTCACACGGACGTGATCTGTGTTTTTCTCCCAATTTTTGCACAATTCTTTCTGCTCCCAGAAGTTGTCGCCATCTGATCTCACATTGAAACGTCGTTTTCTCTCTGTTATCAGACGTACGATCAGCGGTAAAGAGCTGCTAATCAGGGAGCCGAGCCCGGAGGAGGCCGGAAATTACAGCTGTGTGGCATCCAATGGCTTAGGAACGGACGAGCGCTCGCTCACCCTCACCTACACCGGTAAGATTGTCCATTGCAATGATCGGGCGCCGCGAGAGAGAGACGCGATTAACCCTTTTCTGTCTGATTCCAGAACACCCTAAAGCAACTGCTGTAAAATCCACAACACAAGTGGCCCTGGGGGATGAGGCGGTGCTGGAGTGTAGGACGGAAGGGCTGCCTCCGCCGCTGGTGGCGTGGTACAAGGGTGAGCACCCCATGTCGCCGGCATCGTGGCACCAGGCTGACGGCTGCCACATGTAATAATGGGGGATTATGGTGTACCCTCAGGAGACCAGGAGGCTCGAGGCCCCATGAGTGGCCCCTATGGCGGCATTCTGACCCTCCAGGAGGTGACTGCGGAGGATGCCGGGGACTACACCTGTGTGGCCTCCAACGAGGCCGGGTCATCATCGGATGTCATTCACGTGGAAGTGGGAAGTAAGTGATGGCCACGATTCCTAATATTTCACCCCAAAATCTGTTCTAATTTATGTAACCCCGATATTCTGTACAGTATGTGAAGGACTTATCCGGATCAGAGGCTAAAAGCCTATCCTGAGCAGTCCTCACACTGCGGAGGATTTGCTGCAATGTATCTGTACAGTCAGACTGATCTTATAGCTCTTACACTAATCTGGGATCCTCCGGCACTTCACACTGTAGGTTTCCTGACTGTGCTGCTCGCTCTGATCCGGAAGCAGATTCCCATCCCTCGATGGCGGCTGATCTGGGATCCTCCGGCACTTCACAGCGTAGGTTTCCTGATTGTGCTGCTCGCTCTGAGCCGGCAGCAGATTCCCGTCTCCGTCCCTGGATGGCGGCTGATCTGGGATCCTCCGGCACTTCACACTGTAGGTTTCCTGACTGTGCTGCTCGCTCTGAGCCGGAAGCAGATTCCGCTCTCTGTCCCTGGATGGCAGCTGATCTGGGATCCTCCAGCACTTCACACTGTAGGTTTCCTGACTGCACTGATCGCTCTGAGCCGGAAGCAGATTCCCGCCCCTGGATGGTGGCTGATCTGGGATCCTCCGGCACTTCACGCTGTAGGTTTCCTGACTGTGCCGCTCGCTCTGAACCGGCAGCAGATTCCCGTTCCTGGATGGTGGCTGATCTGGGATCCTCCGGCACTTCATACTGTAGGTTTCCTGACTGTGCTGCTCGCTCTGAGCCGGCAGCAGATTCCCGTCTCCATCCCTGGATGGCGGCTGATCTGGGATCCTCCGGCACTTCACACTGTAGGTTTCCTGATTGTGCTGCTCGCTCTGAGCCGGCAGCAGATTCCGGTCTCTGTCCCTGGATGGCGGCTGATCTGGGATCCTCCGGCACTTCACACTGTAGGTTTCCTGATTATGCTGATCGCTCTGAGCCGGCAGCAGATTCCGGTCTCTGTCCCTGGATGGCGGCTGATCTGGGATCCTCCGGCACTTCACACTGTAGGTTTCCTGATTGTGCTGCTCGCTCTGAGCCGGCAGCAGATTCCAGTCTCCATCCCTGGATGTCGGCTGATCGGGGATCCTCCGGCACTTCACACTGTAGGTTTCCTGACTGTGCTGCTCGCTCTGATCCGGCAGCAGATTCCCGTCCCTGGATGGCGGCTGATCTGGGATCCTACGGCACTTCACACTGTAGGTTTCCTGACTGTGCTGCTCGCTCTGAGCTGGCAGCAGATTCCCGTCTCTGGATGGCGGCTGATCTGGGATCCTCCGGCACTTCACACTGTAGATTTCCTGACTGTGCTGCTCGCTCTGAGCTGGCAGCAGATTCCCGTCTAATGTCGTCTGCATCGGGGGTGGGCAGTGCAGAGGTTGGTGCCGCTCATGTCATCTGGTCCAGTTTTTGTTTCATTTTTTTTCCTACTTTTTCTGCCTTCGATAGTAGCAGTTTTTCCGTATGCCGGCGTTTCGTCGTCTTGTCTTGTAGCCCCTTCCTTCTGGTGGGCTGTGATGCGGCATTATGAGGATGCCGGGGCAGTGATGTCACCGCGCCCAACATCTTCCATGTGTAACATCCTATCACTCTCCTGACAATCGCTCTCGGCCCCTCGTCTGGTTACTGTGTCTGCTCCATGACGAACAGATGGAGAAGGGATTAGAGGCTGTAATGGTCGACTTGTAACGACACGATGAAAGAGGAAGGACATGGCCCCGGGGGAGGGAGACTGCAGCACACGGGGGCGGCCGGCAGCACGGTCACCTGCAGGGGAGGAAGCATTTCGCCAGTTCGTATCTTTGAAAGAATCTGTAGGAGACTTGTGGTTGTGTCTGAAGCTAAAAAATACTCATCATCTGCTGAGTCAGAGAGTGGGCGCAGAATATATGTACAATATATATGTAGAGTATACCACGGGGTGGGAAAAATCCCGAATCCTCCCTGCTGGATCACTGATCAGAACAAGCTGCAGCGCTAAACCCAGGAGGAAGCTCAGCATCAGTACACAGTGACTGCACCAGCAGAATAGTGAGTGCAGCTCTGGAGTATAATACAGGAGGTAACTCAGGATCAGTAATGTATATACACAGTGACTGCACCAGCAGAATAGTGAGTGCAGCTCTGGTGTATAATACTGGAGGTATTTCAGGATCAGTAATGTATGTACACAGTGACTGCACCAGCAGAATAGTGAGTACAGCTCTGGATATAATACAGGAGGTAACTCAGGATCAGTAATGTAATGTATGTACACAGTGACTGCACCAGCAGAATAGTGAGTGCAGCTCTGGAGTATAATACAGGAGGTAACTCAGGATCAGTAATGTATGTACACAGTGACTGCACCAGCAGAATAGTGAGTACAGCTCTGGATATAATACAGGAGGTAACTCAGGATCAGTAATGTATGTACACAGCGACTGCACCAGCAGAATAGTGAGTGCAGCTCTGGAGTATAATGCAGGAGGTAACTCAGGATCAGTAATGTATGTACACAGTGACTGCACCAGCAGAATAGTGAGTGCAGCTCTGGAGTATAATGCAGGAGGTAACTCAGGATCAGTAATGTATGTACACAGTGACTGCACCAGCAGAATAGTGAGTGCAGCTCTGGAGTATAATACAGGATCCGTAATCTAATGTATATACATAGTGACTGCACCAGCAGAATAGTGAGTGCAGCTCTGGAGTATAATACAGGAGGTTACTCGGGGTCCTCTTTTGTAGATGGTGTGTCCTCGCAGTCAGACATATTGGGGGGCAGCGCAGGTTGGGGAGGTCTTGGTCTGGCTGTTTGCTGCTTGCCTCTGTTTATGATACGTTGCCGTGGATACGGCTGATATAAGATATTTCTTTGTTACTTTGTCTCTTTGTGTCTGTGCATTGTTATGCAGGGTGTGATATTTGGATATTTCTTCCTCGGTCGCTGCCGTCTCTTTGTGATTTGTTTTTCCCTCTTTTCGGGGAGGCTGCCGCCGGCGTCTGGTCCTAATTCCTCGGGGCGGGGGCATTTTTCTTGTTCTTGATGCTTTTCCTTGCGGGCGTCCTCCATGTCTTGTTCTCACTAATCTCTTCCACACACTTCATCCTTGCACTTTCCTGTTTCCTCTTCTTCCTCCTCCTGTTCTTTCTTCCAGACATTCTTGGCCCGCTGTGTCATGCTGCAGCTGCCGCTGTGTTGTGTTCTCACATGGAGCTGGACAACGTCACTTTCTCTGCTCTGTCCCGGCTCCCGAGACTGTCAGCTGCTTGTGTAAAGTCGCCTACCTGGGAAAGGGGTGCGTGGGCCGCAACGTAAGTGGAGGCTCCCGGGCCGCAACGTAACCAGAGGGTCCCGGGCCGCAGATGTAACCAGAGGCTCCCGGGCCGCAACGTAACCAGAGGCTCCCAGGCCGCAACGTAACCAGAGGCTCCCGAGCCGCAACGTAACCGGAGGCTCCCGGGTTGCAGATGTAACCAGAGGCTCCCAGGCCGCAGATGTAACCAGAGGCTCCCGGGCCGCAGATGTAACCAGAGGCTCCCGGGCCGCAACGTAACCAGAGGCTCCCGGGCCACAATGTAACCAGAGGCTCCCGGGCCGCAACTTAACCAGAGGCTCCCGGGCCGCAGATGTAACCAGAGGCTCCCGGGCTACAGATGTAACCAGAGGCTCCCGGGCTGCAGATGTAACCAGAGGCTCCCGAGCCGCTGATGTAACCAGAGGCTCCCGGGCCGCAACGTAACCAGAGGCTCCCGGGACGCAACGTAACCAGAGGCTCCCGGGCCGCAACATAACCAGAGGCTGCCGGGCCGCAGATGTAACCAGAGGCTCCCGGGCCGCAGATGTAACCAGAGGCTCCCGGGCCGCAGATGTAACCAGAGGCTCCCGGGCCGCAGATGTAACCAGAGGCTCCCGGGCCGCAGATGTAACCAGAGGCTCCCGGGCCGCAACGTAACCAGAGGCTCCCGGGCCACAATGTAACCAGAGGCTCCCGGGCCGCAACATAACCAGAGGCTCCTCGGCCGCAGATGTAACCAGAGGCTGCTGGGCCGCAACGTAACCAGAGGCTCCCGGGCCCCAACGTAACCAGAGGCTCCCGGGCCGCGGATGTAACCAGAGGCTCCCGGGCCACAAAATAACCAGAGGCTCCCGGGCCACAGACATAACACCGGCTTCTCAGGCGAACAACGTACCCAGAGACTCCCTAGCCGAAACGTTATCAGAGACCCCTGGGCCGCAGACGTAATAGGAGGGTTCAGGGGTGCAACATGACCTAAGGTTCCCAGGCCGCAGACGTAACCGCAGGCTCCCGGGTCGCAGATATAACCAGAGGCTTCTAGGCCACAACGTAACCAGTGGCTTTCAGGCCGCTGACATAACTGGAGGCTCCCCGGCCACAGACGTAACAGGAGGCTCCAGGGCCGCAATGTAACCAGGTGCTCCTGGGCACAAACATATGTGAAGGCTCCTGGGGCGTAGACGTAACCGGGGACTCAGGGGCCCGGCTATCACAGGCCACATATAACCCTGGTCTTCTACCACATGCCACGTATAACCCTGGTTTTGTACCACATGCCACGTATAACCCTGGTTTTGTACCACATGCCACGTACAACCCTGGTCTTGTACCACATGCCACGTATAACCCTGGTCTTGTACCACATGCCACGTATAACCCTGGTCTTGTACCACTTGCCACGTACAACCCTGGTCTTGTACCACATGCCACATATAACCCTGGTCTTCCACCACAGGCCATGTATAACCCTGGTCTTGTACCACAAGCCATGTATAACCCTGGTCTTGTACCACATGCCACGTATAACCCTGGTCTTGTACCACATGCCACGTATAACCCTGGTCTTGTACCACAGGCCATGTATAACCCTGGTCTTGTAACACAGGTCACGTATAACCCTGGTCTTGTACTACAGGCCACGTATAACCCTGGTCTTGTCCCACAGGACACTTATAACCCTGGTCTTCCACCACAGGCCACGTATAACCCTGGTCTTCCACCGCAGGCCACGTATAACCCTGGTCTTCCACCGCAGGCCACGTATAACCCTGGTCTTCCACCACAGGCCACGTATAACCCTGTCATTCTACCACAGGCCACGTATAACCCTGTCATTCTACCACAGGCCACGTATAACCCTGGTCTTCCACCGCAGGCCGCGTATAACCCTGGTCTTCTCATCGACCCCTTGGGACGCTTTGCTTTCCTGTGTTTGCTAAGTCTTTGTACGCTAATTCTCATTTATAGTTGGAGCAATTCTTAATGGGACCCTGAAGATCTGATCTCACATCACGTGGCAGTTTGCATTCTTCTCCCGATCTCCCCGGCGTACATGGAGGGGTGTACGCAGACGGCCGTGGCCACACAGGATGTGTCTCCGTGTGGAGTGATTTGCATTGGAGACTTTGATCCTCACACACTATATACCCCGATGTGTGAATCGGCCTCCATCAGGCCTCTCTGTGCTGTATTCCAGTGCAGGCGCCTTTAATACCTGCAAAAAAAAGCGAGAGTCATTGCTTAGTGCAGACGTCCGGCTCCGCAGCCTCGTGCACGGTAATGGCTTCTCCTCCTGTGATAAATGCGCCTGTCTTTGTGGAATGCGTGTTGTGTTCTGGCGCTGACTGATGAGCGAACGCATCCGCCGCCAATTGTAGAGACAAGTGCGTTCATCCAGGTGACAGCGCTCCACGAGACACAGACATGGCGTCCACGCCGACAGCTTCATCCAGGTGGTCCGCTGTCAGCACCTGGCGACAGGAGGAACAAACAGGGGATCTAGATATATGACTGCACTGTGCAGATTGAATTGGACAGATTGCAATATGCAGATCTAATAAAACAAATGGCATTGGACAGATTGCATTGCACAGGACACAGTGGACAGATTGCATTGCACGGGACACAGTGGACTGATTGCATTGCACAGAATACATTGGACTGATTGCATTGCACAGAATACATTGGACTGATTGCATTGCACAGAATACATTGGACTGATTGCATTGCACAGGACACAGTGGACAGATTGCATTGCACAGGACACAGTGGACAGATTGCATTGCACAGGACACAGTGGACAGATTGCATTGCACAGGACACAGTGGACAGATTGCATTGCACAGGACACAGTGGACAGATTGCATTGCACAGGACACAGTGGACAGATTGCATTGCACAGGACACAGTGGACAGATTGCATTGCACAGAATACATTGGATAGATTCCATTGCACAGAATACATTGGATACATTCCATTGCACGGGACACAGTGGACAGATTGCATTGAACAGAATACAGTGGACATATTGCATTGCACAGAATACATTGGACAGATTGCATTGCACAGAATACATTGGACAGATTCCATTGCACAGGACACATTGGACAGATTGCACTGCACAGAATACATTGGACAGATTGCATTGCACAGAATACATTGGACAGATTCCATTGCACAGGACACATTGGACAGATTGCACTGCACAGAATACATTGGACAGATTGCATTGCACAGAATACATTGGACAGATTCCATTGCACAGGACACATTGGACAGATTGCACTGCACAGAATACATTGGACAGATTGCATTGCACAGAATACATTGGACAGATTCCATTGCACAGGACACATTGGACAGATTGCACTGCACAGAATACATTGGACAGATTGCATTGAACAGGACACATTGGACAGATTCCATTGCACAGGACACATTGGACAGATTCCATTGCACAGGACACATTGGACAGATTGCATTGCACAGGACACATTGGACAGATTGCATTGCACAGGACACATTGGACAGATTGCATTGCACAGGACACATTGGACAGATTGCATTGCACAGGACACATTGGACAGATTGCATTGCACAGGACAAATTGGACAGATTGCATTGCACAGGACAAATTGGACAGATTGCATCATACAGATAACAGTTGACAAAATCAGTTTGACAAATTGCAATGGATCCTTTGGCCAAATGTTGTGCATATTTGACTCCGAATAAGCACCAAGCTGTACGACCCACCGGGGATCACAAGAACGGAGCCCGGGTCTTAAGACTCTGGTAATGCCATAATGTCGTGCCACCAAAGTGCCAGTGAGGGCTGGGTTGGGGTGAAGTGCCTCCTTGGTCAGAGATGAGGGTCATTTCCAGCCTCTGTTGAATGTGGTATGGCCCTCGGCTGTAGCACATTTATGGGGGTCTATCCGGGCAGCTGGTAAACCGCAGCTCTGGGGTCTTCTCTTCTTGACATCATGTTGCTTTGAACATAATTTAAGTGGTTATGAGAGAACAGAGGGCGCCGGATCTCTAGGAACACTTTACCACCAGCTCCTGCCTGCTGGGGAGGGCGCCGGATCTCTAGGAACACTTTACCCCCAGCTCCTGCCTGCTGGGGAGGGCGCCGGATCTCTAGGAACACTTTACCCCAATCCCGGCCTGCTGGGGAGGGCACCGTGTCTCTAGGAACACTTTACCCCCAGCTCCTGCCTGCTGGGGAGAGCTCCGGATCTCTAGGAACACTTTACCCCAGCCGGCTGGGGAGAGCTCCGGATCTCTAGGAACACTTTACCCCCAACCCCGGCCTGCTGGGGAGAGCTCCGGATCTCTAGGAACACTTTACCCCCAACCCTGGCCTGCTGGGGAGAGCTCCGGATCTCTAGGAACACTTTACCCCCAACCCCGGCCTGCTAGGGAGGACGCCGGACCTCTAGGAACACTTTACCCCCAACCCCGGGCTGCTGGGGAGGACGCCGGACCTCTAGGAACACTTTACCCCCAACCCCGGCCTGCTGGGGAGGACGCCGGACCTCTAAGAACACTTTACCCCCAACCCCGGCCTGCTGGGGAGGCACCGGATCTCTAGGAACACTTTACCCCCAACCCCGGCCTGCTGGGGAGGCACCGGATCTCTAGGAACACTTTACCCCCAACCCCGGCCTGCTGAGGAGGACGCCGGATCTCTAGGAACACTTTACCCCCAACCCCGGCCTGCTGGGGAGGGCGCTGGATCTCTAGGAACACTTTACCTCCAACCCTGGCCTGCTGGGGAGGGCGCCGGATCTCTAGGAACACTTTACCCCCAACCCTGACCTGCTGGGGAGGCACCGGATCTCTAGGAACACTTTACCCCCAACCCCGGCCTGCTGGGGAGGTCCCCAAATTAATCTGCTGTTGGTCCTGTTTTGCTGGCAGGATTATCTGTGTTCCCGCAGTTTAGCGCTCATGT
Organism: Anomaloglossus baeobatrachus; assembly: GCF_048569485.1. Lineage (NCBI taxonomy): Eukaryota > Metazoa > Chordata > Amphibia > Anura > Aromobatidae > Anomaloglossus > Anomaloglossus baeobatrachus. The sequence goes on along the minus strand of NC_134361.1, from coordinate 210,685,352 downwards.
CCCGGATGCACCGTCTGTTTCCCGTTTGCAGAGTATATATGTATCTGTCTGCTCCGTGTTACTGTATGACGGGCAGTGATGGCGGATCATTTACAGCCCAGCATCTGAATCCAGTTTCTGGGACCCATCGCTGCCGGGCAGATGCCTGTATGTGCGTCACAGTATGAGGAGCGCACGGCCCGGCATCTGCTGCACATTGTCACAGAGTGCGGAGCGGAGAGCAACACATCCGCAGGAGCACAGGAGGACGACCACCCGTCCCACACTCACCGCCCCCAGTAATGGCTGATAACAGGGAGTAATAGATTATACTCACCTGTCCTACAGTCTCCTCCCCCAGTAATGACTGATAACAGGGAGTAATAGATTGTAGTCACCTGTCCTACAGTCTCCTCCCCCAGTAATGACTGATAACAGGGAGTAATAGATTGCAGTCACCTGTCCTATAGTCTCCTCCCCCAGTAATGACTGATAACAGGGAGTAATAGATTATATTCACCTGTCCTACAGTCTCCTCCCCCAGTAATGGCTGATAACAGGGAGTAATAGATTGTACTCACCTGTCCTAATGTCTCCTCCCCCAGTAATGGCTGATAACAGGGAGTAATAGATTGTAGTCACCTGTCCTACAGTCTCCTCCCCCAGTAATGGCTGATAACAGGGAGTAATAGATTGTACTCACCTGTCCTAATGTCTCCTCCCCCAGTAATGGCTGATAACAGGGAGTAATAGATTGTAGTCACCTGTCCTACAGTCTCCTCCCCCAGTAATGGCTGATAACAGGGAGTAATAGATTGTAGTCACCTGTCCTACCTTCTCCTCCCCCAGTAATGACTGATAACAGGGAGTAATAGATTGCAGTCACCTGTCCTACAGTCATCCTCCCCCAGTAATGGCTGATAACAGGGAGTAATAGATTATATTCACCTGTCCTACAGTCTCCTCCCCCAGTAATGGCTGATAACAGGGAGTAATAGATTGTACTCACCTGTCCTACCTTCTCCTCCCCCAGTAATGGCTGATAACAGGGAGTAATAGATTGTACTCACCTGTCCTACAGTCTCCTCCCCCAGTAATGACTCATAACAGGGAGTAATAGATTATATTCACCTGTCCTACAGTCTCCTCCCCAGTAATGGCTGATAACAGGGAGTAATAGATTATACTCACCTGTCCTACAATCTCCTCCCCCAGTAATGGCTGATAACAGGGAGTAATAGATTGTAGTCACCTGTCCTCCAGTCTCCTCCCCCAGTAATGGCTGATAACAGGGAGTAATAGATTGTACTCACCTGTCCTACAGTCTCCTCCCCAGTAATGGCTGATAACAGGGAGTAATAGATTGTAGTCACCTGTACTACAGTCTCCTCCCCAGTAATGGCTGATAACAGGGAGTAATAGATTGTACTCACCTGTCCTAATGTCTCCTCCCCCAGTAATGGCTGATAACAGGGAGTAATAGATTGTAGTCACCTGTCCTACAGTCTCCTCCCCCAGTAATGGCTGATAACAGGGAGTAATAGATTGTAGTCACCTGTCCTACCTTCTCCTCCCCCAGTAATGACTGATAACAGGGAGTAATAGATTGCAGTCACCTGTCCTACAGTCATCCTCCCCCAGTAATGGCTGATAACAGGGAGTAATAGATTATATTCACCTGTCCTACAGTCTCCTCCCCCAGTAATGGCTGATAACAGGGAGTAATAGATTGTACTCACCTGTCCTACCTTCTCCTCCCCCAGTAATGGCTGATAACAGGGAGTAATAGATTGTACTCACCTGTCCTACAGTCTCCTCCCCCAGTAATGACTCATAACAGGGAGTAATAGATTATATTCACCTGTCCTACAGTCTCCTCCCCAGTAATGGCTGATAACAGGGAGTAATAGATTATACTCACCTGTCCTACAATCTCCTCCCCCAGTAATGGCTGATAACAGGGAGTAATAGATTGTAGTCACCTGTCCTCCAGTCTCCTCCCCCAGTAATGGCTAATAACAGGGAGTAATAGATTGTACTCACCTGTCCTACAGTCTCCTCCCCCAGTAATGGCTGATAACAGGGAGTAATAGATTGCATTCCCCTTTCCATGGTACATGGTGTTGCTCTCTTTGGCAGTTGATGGTGCACAGTGATGATTGGGGTCTGGTCTACAGATGGTTAATCTTGTACCCTCTGGTAACTCTTGCGGTCATTCTCTGCTCAGAGACTTGATGACATCACGCTAATACCCGGGGAGCGGTGACATCACAGCGTCACATGTCTGGGGGTCTCCATCTGCCGCCCCAACATAACATACCTGAGACGATAACCCCGCCGTGTGTGGACGGTGATGGAGGGGAGGTCTCTGCCCCTTTGTTTGCACCTTTTTCACCTTCTTGTGCCTCTGATGAGGAAGGTGCTGGCGCTGAGCTTCGGCCCGGCAGTGTTGTCATGGGGGCTCTTAGTTTTTCATGAAGTCGTGGCATTACATGGTGATTTGGGGTCCCCCTTCCGGGGGTTTATGGGGTGCAGGTGAGCCGCGGTGCCTGTGCGGTCCATAATGTAGCTTTTGGCAGCGATATCCTGGAATATGATGTCATAAATAAGGATTTCAGCACTTGAGGTAGTTAATAGAATATTACGTATAAGTGACCAATCACAGCGCAGGGTTTATCATTAGGCCGGGTGAACGCTGCGCTCTGATTGGTCGCCTCGGCTCTACATGTGCAGCTCCATTTAATGAGCCCAAAGGGCCTGTAAAGCAGTAAGCCGATCTGTATGTGGATTTTGGCAGACGTCTGTGGTGTCGGCGTCCTCTGTGCTGCCCCCCACTGGCAGCTCTGGCCACTGCAGCTGCAGGCAGAGGCTGAGCAGTGGAGGGTCAGTAACTGTCCGTGGTTGTCGGAGCCGCTCACGTGTCCTTTGTGTCTTGCAGCGTCGCCGCAGTTTGTGGATTTCCCTCTGGATGTGGAGGTGGATGTCGGGGAGAGCGTGCGGCTCGTGTGCAGCGCCGAGGGGAGCCCCATCCCCACCGTCTCCTGGTTCCGGCAGGACGAGGGGCCGGTGATACCGACCGGAACCACAGAAATCATCGACGGCCTCGGCTCAAGCACCGTCCACATGAAAAGTACGAGAGGGCTGCAGCGGTGCATGGGGCGGGCGAGGGGGCCCGCACAGTAGCCAATAGCCGTCCTTCCATTGATCCTTTGTGGTCCCTCTTCTCTTTAAGTCGCCCGTCCCGAGGACACTGGCGTGTACGTGTGCGAGGCCCGGAACCCCTTTGGTTGGATCCAGGCGGAGATCCTGCTCACGGTCACCGGACTCGGTAGGTGGATCTGTTTTATCAGCCGTTTAGTGAGTGCAGATTTCTGGGATAACTGCTGCCCCCTTTTTATTCCCCAGTGGCCCCGGAGGTGGCGGCGGCCCCGTCGGAGATGGCCGTTCTCGAGGGCGACGCTGTGTCTCTGCCGTGCACCGTCACGGCCGGAAACCCTCTGCCGGTGCAGCGATGGCTGAAGGACTCCACGCCTGTAAGTAGCTAAAGGGGGACTCCGCTGCAGACGACGGCGCCGGAGTATGATCCATACACAACCGGAGGGTGAAGTGCGGCATCCACCGTCCACATCAATGTCCTCATCCAGCCCGGAGTGACTACGATACGTCCCCGGCCGGACGCAGGTGTATAGTGCGGGATACGGCCGCCCCTGTGATAAGGCTTCACCGGCAGTGCACAGGCCAGGCAGAGTTGTCATAGGAGCACTAGATCAGAATAGCAGGGGCATGTTATAAAGCCGAGCACCACGCTTTCCCCATCATTGCAGTCCAGCAGTGTAAGGGTTACATTGTTTCTTGCCGGATTCCCACCATTTTCGTGTCCCGGTGATGTCATTCCCAAATTGCTCATCTGCTTCAGGTACCTACAAAGCGTTTTCCATCTCGCCGTCTGATCTGCGCCGTCTTTGAAGGATAAGCACAACCAGGCGGCGGACGCGGCACGTCCATCTGTTCACCGTTATCTCCTCTCTCCCCCTCCAGCTGCAGTTCTCGTGGCGTCACTCCATCGACGGTGCCGGCGGGCTGCGCGTGGAACCGGCCGTGGTCGAGGATTCTGGGAGCTACGTGTGCGAACTCTCCAATGCCGCAGGATTCACCAATCACAGCGTCCGTCTGCAGGTCCAAAGTAAGGAGCAAACTTGTGTGTGTGTGGGGGGAGACGTCTGCCCCAATGTGAGAAATTAGTAAGGGGGATGAGGTTATGCAGAGCTGCGGGGCGCAATGGATGCAATATGCTAATGACCCCCGACTCAGGCTCTGCTGCGAGCGTGAGCCGAGTGTCTTGCTTGCGACTGTGATCTGATCTTGCGATCGGGTCACAGCTGCAGAGGAGAGGGAGTGGTTAATTTCCCCATCTCCTCCATTGTCAGCCTGTGCGTATATCACACTGCACTGGGATAACATCCGAGTGCAGTCCGATGTTTCTCTCGCACCCATTCACTTGTATGGGTGCGAGTGACACGGCTCTCACAGAAAATCAAAGCTTGCTCAGTCCGTTTAGGGCTGAGAAAAAAAATCGCTGATCTGAGCTGCAGCATTGTCGATCATGGGTCCGATTTATACGCTCATGTGAGCATACCCTAAGGGGGCAACTACACTGACTGGTAACTGGGAATCCTCCATTACTGGCCTGAGGAAGGAGCAAAGCACCTGAGGAAGGAGCGAAAAGTGCAAGGATGGAGCGAAATGTCTGAGGAAGGAGCAAAACGCCCGAGGAAGGAGCAAAACGAAGGAGCAGACATCTGACAAAGGAGCAAAACGGAAGAGGAAGGAGCAAAATGCCTGAGGAAGAAGCAAAACGAAGGAGCAGACATCTGACAAAGGAGCAAAACGGAAGAGGAAGGAGCAAAACACCCGAAAAAGGAGCAAAACGCCCGAGGAGAGAGCAAAACACCTCAGGAAGGAGCAAAACATCTGAGGAAAGAGCAAAACACCCAAGGAATTAACAAAACGCCTGAGGAAGGAGCAAAACGCCTGAGGAAGGAGCAAAATGCCTGAGGAAGGAGCAAAATGCCTGAGGAAGGAGCAAAACATCTAAGAAAGAAGCAAAATGCCCAAGGAAGGATCAAAACGCCCGAGGAAGAAGCAAAGCGCCCGAGGAAGGAGCAAATCGCGGAGGAAGGAGCAAAGCACCCGAGGAAGGAGCAAAGCGCCCGAGGAAGGAGCAAAGCGCCCGAGGAAGGAGCAAAACGCCCGAGGAAGGAGCAAAACGCCCGAGGAAGGAGCAAAACGCCCGAGGAAGGAGCAAAGTGCCCGAGGAAGGAGCACAACGCCCAAGGAGTTAACAAAACATCTGAGGAAGGATCAAAACGCCCGAGGAAGAAGCAAAACACCCGAAAATGGAGCTAAATGCTGGACAGTGGAGCATAATGTCTGACTTGGGGTGAAAGGTTTGTTCTCGACTTGTGTATGAAGTAATTGTAACGATTTTGTCGTTTCCGTGTCCCCAGTGGCTCCAGTCATCGCCCCCGGACCTGCAGACATTACCGCCCATGAGGGGAGGGCCGTCACATTGCCATGTAACGCTGAAGGACACCCACAACCCGCGGTGACCTGGACTAAGGTAATGAAAGCCGCCGGCGTCACTGATCCTGCACCGAATCCGCACATTGGTCACAATTGTTTTTCCGCTTTACCGAGCGCCGGGCAGTAGGGGGCGTCAGAATATATTGTGTGCGGCTATGACAGTGATAGATATTGTCTGTAGTGTCCTCCATGTGTTCTCCGCACCATCAGGGGGAAGAGATCCTGTCCCCAGAGATCGGCCATTACCAGATCGGCAGTGACGGGAGCCTCTCCATCGCTCTGCCCACCGGTGCCGACTCCGGGCATTACACCTGCACGGCCACAAATCTGGTGGGGACCGCCAGCCGCCTGTCCCGGCTCACAGTGCACAGTAAGTGACCCCGTCTATAGTCATTATTAGGACATTTAAAGGGACAGTGTCGGGAATATTCTCACTTGCTTCATTGCACTGAGCACTTTATGTAGAACATCATGAGGCATAAATCATTTCTGAAACACTTTGTCCTCATGTTATTTGTTCGTTAAGAGATGGGGGCGCTGTTGCATTGATGTCTATGGAATATTCGGTCATCAGCGGTGGTGAGGAGAGGTACTGCATGCGCGGAGATGAGCTGGCTCATTCTGAAGTTTATCATTTCCTATTTACTTATTCAGCAAAACCCAGAATAAACCTGGAGGGATCTGGTGACCCCGGCTCCCCGATCCACGTGGTGGCCGCCCTGGGAGCAGAGGTCACGTTACTGTGTGACGTGCAGGGGTCGCCGGTCCCCGCCGTCTCCTGGAGGAAGGACGCGCTGCCGCTGCCCATCGTCTCTGCCAGGTAAGAGAAGGGCACATATACCCCACCGAGATCCGGTCTATATTACACCAGGGTCACCAGTGCCGGCACCGTGCCTTCCCTGCCACATCTTCATTCACCAACCATCACCAAATTCACGGAGACGTTCCCCCAAATGATGCACAAGTGGAAAAAAATATCCCAACCTCCGGTCCTGACCTGACGAGATAAGGCCGAGGTCACACGTCCAATGTGATCTGTTATCGATCCATCAGTGATCCGTTCTGCAAACACAACCTTTTTTGTCTAATTGAAAATACTGATGTTTGCAGCATCCAGGGTTTTTTTAACATTGGAGTCTATGGAGAACGGATCCATTACCTGAAATTGATCCTGTAAGAAAAAAACAGATCCAGTGAGCAAAAAATGGATCTATTACAAATGGAAGAAAAACAGAAGATAAATAGCGATCAGGTAATGGATTCGTTCTCCATAGACTCCAATGTTAAATAAAATGGATCCGGCAAAAATCTGTATTTTCAAAATGGAGAAAAAAGTTGTGTTTGCAGAACAGATTCCTGCAGGATCCCTAATGGAAGATCACCGGAGGTGTGAGCACAACCTTACAATGACTTATAGACCCCCTATAAAGTAATAATGCCCCCTGTGTGCCCCTTAACTCTTAATAATGCTCCAGTGTATCACCTGAAGTAATAATGCCCCATTAGTCCACCCCAGAAAATAATAATGGTAAAAATAAAGGTGCCGGCTGTGGTGCGGTGGTGCCGTGCATCACGTGGCACACTGGCCCCACCAGGTGTTGGCTGTCAAGCGGTGTGGTGGCACCATGTGTCTTGTGGCACACTGACCCCTCCAGGTGTGGATTGTGAAGCAGTGTGGTGGCATCATGTGTCTTGTGGCATACTGACCCCGTGGCCTCTCCAGGTGCCAGCTGTGGAGTGGTGCAATGGCATCATGCATCTCATGGCACACTGGCCCCGTGGCCCCTCCATGTGTCAGCCGTGGAGCGGTGCGATGGCATCATGTATTTCGTGGCATACTGACCCCTTGGCCACTCCAGGTGCTGGCTGTGGAGCTGTGCGGTGGCCTCATGCGTCTCATGGCACACTAGTCCCTTCAGGTGCCGGCTTTGGAGCGGTGCGGTGGCCTCATGGGTCTTGTGGCACACTGACCCCTCGGCCCCTCCAGGTGCTGGCTGTGGAGTAGTGCGGTGATCTCATGCGTCTTGTGTCACACTGACCCTGTGGCCCCTCCGGGTGCTGGCTGTGTAGTGGTGCGGTGGTCTCATGACACACTGACCCCTCGGCCTCTCCAGGTGCCGACTGTGGAGTGGTGCGGTGGCCTCGTGCATCTTGTGGCACACTGACCCCGTGGCCCCTCCAGGTGCCGGCTGTGGAGTGGTGCGGTGGCCTTGTGCGTCTTGTGGCACACTGACCCCTTGGCCCCTCCAGGTGTTGGCTGTGGAGTGGTGCGGTGGCCTTGTGCGTCTTGTGACACACTGACCCCTTGGCCTCTCCAGGTGCTGGCTGTGGAGTAGTGTGGTGGTCTCGTGCGTCTTGTAGCACACTGACCCCGTGGCCTCTCCGGGTTCCGGCTGTGGAGTGGTGCGGTGACCTCGTGCTTCTTGTGGCACACTGACCCCGTGGCCCCTCCAGGTGCCGGCTGTGGAGTGGTGCGGTGGCCTTGTGCGTTTTGTGGCACACTGACCCCGTGGCCTCTCCAGGTGCCGGCTGTGGAGTGGTGCGGTGGCCTTGTGCGTCTTGTGGCACACTGACCCCTTGGCCCCTCCAGGTGTCGGCTGTGGAGTGGTGCGGTGGCCTCGTGCATCTTGTGACACACTGACCCCTTGGCCTCTCCGGGTTCCGGCTGTGGAGTGGTGCGGTGGCCTTGTGCGTCTTGTGACACACTGACCCCTTGGCCTCTCCAGGTGCCGGCTGTGGAGTGGTGCGGTGGTCTCGTGCATCTTGTGGCACACTGACCCCGTGGCCCTTCTAGGTGCCGGCTGTGGAGTGGTGCGGTGGTCTCGTGCATCTTGTGGCACACTGACCCAGTGGCCTCTCCAGGTGCCGGCTGTGGAGTGGTGCGGTGGCCTTGTGCGTCTTGTGGCACACTGACCCCTTGGCCCCTCCAGGTGTCGGCTGTGGAGTGGTGCGGTGGCCTTGTGCGTCTTGTGACACACTGACCCCTTGGCCCCTCCAGGTGCCGGCTGTGGAGTGGTGCGGTGGTCTCGTGCATCTTGTAGCACACTGACCCCGTGGCCTCTCCAGGTGCCGGCTGCGGGCACCACGCTCACTCAGACTTCTGCTTTGATCCAATAATCATGTATGTTGCTGACAGATCCCGGCTCAACTTCATGGTCAGGAGAGGACGGAGCACAAAAATCAAGAACAGTCCGTCCATCCGGCATCTGATAATCCGGAAACAGCATCACTGATAATGGATCATTCAGAATATCTGTGCTGAGAAATGTCTTCCCGGATATTCCGGCCGATCACTGTGTGTCGGGAATACGGGGCCCCCCTATGTGACATTCCCATTAAGTCCCCGCACCCGGCCCCTCCATCAGGGTCTATGGCATTAGAGGGGCCTTTACTTTCTATACAGATAGTTATTTCCTATATTTTCCAGCTGCAGTGTAAAGTATGGCGGTTCTCATCCTGGTTGTCGTCTGTGCCTGACACATTCTCTATTATCATCTATTCACTAAGAAGCACAATGACAAATCAGATCAGTACAGCAACATTCAGTCACCACGGCAACCGTCAGAGTAACCTCCATTCTTTACACTGCAGGCTGCATCCAAATAGAAATTATTGTTGTTATTGGGTCGGTGTGTTTACTGGATGACTGGCTACCTGCGGTGTCGTGCGGCCCGCTATGTATACTGTACGGTGTATACAGATGTAGTGATCGCCGCGCCCCCGTATATGAAGCTCTGATTTATTTTCTCTATTTGGGGGATTAGATTGTCAGCTCTGCGGGGTAATCGTGTGCCGCTCTCGTTACAGACACCACTTGCTGCCGTCCTGGTCGCTCCGGCTGTCCGAGCTGCGGGTGATGGATAGCGGATACTACTCATGTCTGGCCTCCAACCTGGCGGGAAACTCCTCGGTCACCTACAGTCTGGAAGTGCAAGGTACGCAGCGCCATGGGATAGCGGTAAACTCCGCCCCCAGCGGGGACCTATAGGGGCCATGGTACCGCCATGGGGTCCATACGGGCGGGTGTATATGTGGCCCCTGGATTAGGCTCGGCCGGCATCTCGAGGGCCCCCCTGTGGCTTCCTAGTCCTCCCAATATCATGACATTGCGACACCTCCATGCTTTACACTGCAGGCTGCATTCAGAGAACAGAGAAAAAAAAGGTGCATTTTATTACAAAAAGTGCTGATTTATTAAGCTGGAGCCCTGCTGAGTGCGGAGGGGATGGCCGGACCCCCCTAAGGGGTCGAACAGAAGCCCCCGGAGCTGCAGCTCTTGTAATTATCACAGTACGGCTGGGGGGAGAGGATGTAAGTGCCGAGCAGACGTCTTCACATCTGTCCGTCCTTCCTCCTCACAAGTATCAGCGATCTGCTTCATTTCCGACAGATGGCGTCATCCCACATTAACCCCTTCTACTTCCTGTCTGGGGGCACGAAGCCCCCCCCCACTGTCCAGGCCGGGGAACAGATCTCGCCTGCACTGATATGGGGTGTTATTGTAGGGCGCCCCGAGGTCGGACCTCACGTCGGAAGGACTGACACCCGGCCAGACACACTCCAGATCGACCAAGCATGGCCGGCCACTGACTGATCACACCGAGCCCACCTCCGCAGCCATCGCTCCCTCCTGTCCCTATGCAGCGGGATCAATTTTATGGACCAGAAAACGCAATAAAATAGACCATGCGAGCAGGAGACGCGGAGGTGGCGGGCCCTGAATGACCGCCCGCACCTCCTCACAGGCCGGACCGTACGAGCAGGAGACGCGAAGGCGGCGGGCCCTGTACAGATGGATGACCCCCGCACCTCCTCACAGGCCGGACCGTGCGAGCAGGAGAAGCGGAGGCGGCGGGCCCTGTACCAGACGGATGACCCCCGCACCTCCTCACAGGCCGGACCGTGCGAGCAGGAGACGCGAAGGCGGCGGGCCCTGTACAGATGGATGACCCCCGCACCTCCTCACAGGCCGGACCGTGCGAGCAGGAGACGCGAAGGCGGCGGGCCCTGTACAGATGGATGACCCCCGCACCTCCTCACAGGCCGGACCGTGCGAGCAGGAGACACGGAGGTGACGGGTCCTGCGCAGGCGAATGACCGCCCGCACCTCCTCACAGGCCCGACCATGCGAGCAGGAAAAGCAGAGGTGACGGGCCTTGCGCAGACGAATGACCGCCCACACCTCCTCACAGGCCGGACCGTGCGAGCAGGAGAAGCAGAGGTGGCGGGCCCTGAGCAGACGAATGACCGCCCGCACCTCCTCACAGGCCGGACTGTGCGAGCAGGACACGCGGAGGTGGCGGGCCCTGCGCAGACGAATGACCGCCTGCACCTCCTCACAGGCCGGACCGTGTGAGCAGGAGACGCGGAGGTGGCGGGCCCTGTACAGACGAATGACCGCCCGCACCTCCTCACAGGCCGGACCATGCGAGCAGGAGACGCGGAGGTGGCGGGCCTGTGCAAATGGATGACCCCCCCCATCCGTCATCTTTCCCTACATTTACTAATTGCAATGTCCTGAAAAAAAAACAAAGAGAAAATTGCATGAAAAATACCCTGACTATAAATAAATAAATTGCAAGTGCTGAATAACAGGGTACTTAGTGTATACATTTTTGCAAAAAGGTAAAAAGCCGTCTCACCTCGTCACGGTGTACCCATCTGAGACAGTCCTTAACCTACTGAAGTTAAAAACATTATCAATACCTGACTTGTGTCATGTCAAACTCCAATATGAATGGTGGCAAGTGGTCAGCTGTGTCCCAGATTAAATACACAGTGAAGTGAGACGCAATTAGTTGTTCAGTCTCAGTATCAGGAGGGCTGCGCCCCCAACTTGCAAAAAAGCAAGATAACATACAAAAAACACAAAAAAACTGAGCTGAAACAATGTTCAGTGAACATGCAACATTAAGCATGTGAATTGCAGCCTTAAGACTAGAAAAAAAAACAAAGAGAAAATTGCATGAAAAATACCCTGACTATAAATAAATAAATTGCAAGTGCTTAATAACAGGGTACTTAGTGTATACATTTTTGCAAAAAGGTAAAAAGCTGTCTCACCTCGTCACGGTGTACCCATCTGAGACAGTCCCTAACCTACTAAAGTTACAGACACCACTTGCTGCCGTCCTGGTCGCTCCGGCTGTCCGAGCTGCGGGTGATGGATAGCGGATACTACTCCTGTCTGGCCTCCAACCTGGCGGGAAACTCCTCGGTCACCTACAGTCTGGAAGTGCAAGGTACGCAGCGCCATGGGATAGCGGTAAACTCACAGGCCGGACTGTGCGAGCAGGACACGCGGAGGTGGCGGGCCCTGCGCAGACGAATGACCGCCCGCACCTCCTCACAGGCCGGACCGTGTGAGCAGGAGACGCGGAGGTGGCGGGCCCTGTACAGACGAATGACCGCCCGCACCTCCTCACAGGCCGGACCATGCGAGCAGGAGACGCGGAGGTGGCGGGCCCTGTACAGACGAATGACCGCCCGCACCTCCTCACAGGCCGGACTGTGCGAGCAGGAGACGCGGAGGTGGCGGGCCTGTGCAAATGGATGACCCCCCCCCATCCGTCATCTTTCCCTACATTTACTAATTGCAATGTCCTGCAAAGTTGTTATTAAAGGCATCGTCCTCCGCACGCACCTACAGCCCAAGCGCGGAGTAACTTTCTGCAACTTTCTAAACTTGCTGTCAGTGAATGGAAGACAATCCTGATGTGGAGCCGCTCACTGCTGTCACCTCTGTGGTCTGTACAGCTTGTTACAGTGTATCAGGGTGGAGCTGACAGAAGGATGCAATTCAAATCAAATCTTTATTTTTATATAGCACTAACATATTCCGCAGCGCTTTACATACATCAAGAACACTGTCCCCATTGGGGCTCACAATCTAAAGTCCCTATCTGTATGTCTTTCAAGTGTGGGAGGAAACTGGAGAACCTGGAGGAAACCCACGCAAACACAGGGAGAACATACAAACTCCTTGCAGATGTTGTCCTTAGTGGGACTAGAACCCAGGACCCCAACACTGCAAGACTGCAGTGCTAACCACTGAGCCACCTCACGACTGCAGTGCTAACCACTGAGCCACCTCACGACTGCAGTGCTAACCACTGAGCCACCACAAGACTCCAGTGCTAATCACTGAGCCACCACACGACTGCAGTGCTAACCACTGAGCCACCACACGACTGCAGTGCTAACCACTGAGCCACCACACGACTGCAGTGCTAACCACTGAGCCACCACAAGACTGCAGTGCTAACCACTGAGCCACCGTGCCGCAATTGTAACAAACCCTCAGCCGTGAGACATGGTAGATCTGCGCACAATTTCAGTTTTTGGCTATAAATATAACAGTTTTTACAGTATTCACTGACAGCAGCAGAGATGGGGAGGAGGAAATCCTTCTCGCTCCGGTCACAAATATAAATGGATCCATTGAATGTAAATAATGAAGCTTCCCCCCCCGGGCTGCAGTCCGTGGGCAGGTCTCCACCTTTTTGGCACCATCCCCCCCCCACCCTGGGCTTCAGTCCGTGGGCAGGTTTTCATCTTTTTGGCACCATCCCCCCACCCCAGGCTCCAGTCCGTGGGCAGGTCTTCATCTTTTTGGCACCATCCCCCCACCCCGGGCTCCAGTCCGTGGGCAGGTCTCCATCTTTTTGGCACCATTTCCCCCCGGGCTCCAGTCCGTGGCCAGGTCTCCACCTGTTTGGCCCCTGTCTAGCACTGCTTGCACCGATGGGTTCAGTTTACCCCCCAACATTTTAATGTATCAGTGCATTGACCCGCACGGCGTTTGGCTTGCAGTTCCCCCACGTGTCCACCCTGGCCCCAAGCTGCTGAAGACCCTCCTGGGACGCTCGCTGGCTCTCCCCTGCGTGGCACATGGAGACCCCATGCCCCGGCTCAGTTGGTATAAGGACGGTGTGGCCCTTCGGGTCGGAGACCAGGACTCGCTGCCCGGCCCAGACGGCACCATCAGTGTTCTGGAGGTGCATCTTCTGGACTCTGGCCAGTACCGCTGTGTGGCCTTCAGCAGCGCCGGAGAAGATTCCCTGGATTTCCGGCTGGAGGTTTTAGGTAAATGCTGCCCCGTACCCCTCCAATATGGAAACCGCACAATATGGAGACCACACTAACGTGACACTTTTCTCTTTAGAGCCACCACATTTTAAGGAGAACTCGGACCTCCTGCTGGAGCACAACACACATGATCCGGTGACGGTGACGTGTCCGGTGCAAGGTGAGGATCACAGCGGATCGTAACGTTACTGCTCATTTCGCTTCCATCTTGTATATTCACTATTCTTCCTTCCAGGGACTCCAACTCCAATGATCCGCTGGTTAAAAAATGGAGTAGTCCTCAGCAATAACCTACCGGGGGTCACCCAGCTGGTCAACGGATCCTTACTGATCGAGTCGCCCGTCCCTAGTCACAGCGGCGACTACGTCTGCCTGGCGACTAATGAAGCCGGCTCGGCAAGGAGGAAGACCAAGCTGGTGGTGCACGGTGAGGAAGCATATAACCACGGCAGTGGCGGCAGCATCCGTATCATCCCGGCTCCACCACCCCATAATAACCCTATCATTTACATTACAGCCCCCCCCAGGATCCTGGAGAACGGACAAGCCCAAAACATCTCCCTGATGGCCAGCCAGCCCCTGATATTGGGCTGTGAAGTCAGCGGGGTTCCCTTCCCTACTGTGACCTGGAAAAAAGACGACAGGATTGTAAGAGCCACCAAAATGCAGCCATGACGCAATGTAATAAAGCCACGGTTGTGATAATTAGCGGGAGGCAGAGGCTCCGGAGCAAAGCCGCAAAATGTAGGATAAGGGAAAGGCGACACCTGGTGGTCACACGGCAAAACTGCACTCATGTGCACTGCTTTTTTCAGGTTTTTTTAAAATGCTAAGAGCTTTTTGAAAGTTTTTTTTTCTGGAAAATTTTTTTTTGTTTTTTTTGCAGCCTTCTGATTGGTCAGTGCTTTCTTTAGAGCAGAAGCCATCAGGATCCGCTCCCGAGAAATAACATAAGGTTTAGGCCCAATATTTCTGATGAATGGAGTAGTTAGGCCGTATTTTTATTTTTGCAGGTCACAGAGGGCGCAGGGATCAGCCTCCAGTCCTCTGGCCAGTCCCTCCGATTTCACCGCACCCGTCAGGATGATTCGGGCTCCTACACGTGTACGGCAGTGAACCGCGCCGGGACGGCTCAACGCACTTACCATGTGATGGTGTTCGGTGAGTATCTGAGCAAAACGCATGAAATAGACGGTGATGAGAGGACGACGCTGGCGTCAGACGCGATAGGAAGACGCTGGCGTTAGAGGCGATAGGAAGACGCTGGCGTCAGAGGCGATAGGAAGATGCCGGTGTCAGAGGCGATGGGAAGACGCTGGCGTCAGAGGCGATAGGAAGACGCTGGCATCAGAGGCGATAGGAAGACGCTGGCGTCAGAGGCGATAGGAAGACGCTGGCGTCTGAGGCGATAGGAAGACGCTGGCGTCAGAGGCGATAGGAAGACGCTGGCGTCAGAGGCGATAGGAAGACACTGGCGTCAGAGGCGATAGGAAGACGCTGGCGTCAGAGGCGATAGGAAGACGCTGGCGTCAGAGGCGATAGGAAGATGCTGGCGTTAGAGGCGATAGGAAGACGTTGGCGTTAGAGGCGATAGGAAGATGCTGGCGTCAGAGGCGATAGGAAGATGCCAGTGTCAGAGGCGATGGGAAGACGCTGGCGTCAGAGGCGATAGGAAGACGCTGGCGTCAGAGGCGATGGGAAGATGCCGGTGTCAGAGGCGATGGGAAGACGCTGGCGTCAGAGGCGATAGGAAGACGCTGGCGTCAGAGGCGATAGGAAGATGCCGGTGTTAGAGGCGATGGGAAGACGCTGGCGTCAGAGGCGATGGGAAGACGTTGGCGTCAGAGGCGATGGGAAGACGTTGGCGTCAGAGGCGATAGGAAG
The DNA here is from genome assembly GCF_048569485.1 of Anomaloglossus baeobatrachus. Lineage (NCBI taxonomy): Eukaryota > Metazoa > Chordata > Amphibia > Anura > Aromobatidae > Anomaloglossus > Anomaloglossus baeobatrachus. The sequence goes on along the minus strand of NC_134361.1, from coordinate 210,669,818 downwards.
ACGCTGGCGTCAGAGGCGATGGGAAGACGCTGGTGTCAGAGGCGATAGGAAGACGCTGGCGTCAGAGGCGATAGGAAGACGCTGGCGTCAGAGGCGATAGGAAGATGCCGGTGTTAGAGGTGATGGGAAGACGCTGGCGTCAGAGGCGATGGGAAGACGTTGGCGTCAGAGGCGATGGGAAGACGTTGGCGTCAGAGGCGATAGGAAGACGCTGGCGTCAGAGGCGATGGGAAGACGCTGGTGTCAGAGGCGATAGGAAGACGCTGGCGTCAGAGGCGATAGGAAGACGCTGGCGTCAGAGGCGATAGGAAGACGCTGACATCAGAGGCGATAGGAAGACGCTGGCGTTAGAGGCGATAGGAAGACGCTGGCGTCAGAGGCGATAGGAAGACGCTGGGGTCATAGGCGATAGGAAGATGCTGGTGTCAGAGGCGATAGGAAGACGCTGGCGTCAGAGGTGATAGGAAGATGCCAGTGTCAGAGGCGATGGGAAGACGCTGTTGTCAGAGGCGATAGGAAGATGCCGGTGTCAGAGGCGATAGGAAGATGCCGGTGTCAGAGGCGATAGGAAGACGCTGGCGTCAGAGGCGATAGGAAGATGCCAGTGTCAAAGGCGATGGGAAGATGCTGGCGTCAGAGGCGATGGGAAGACGCTGGCATCAGAGGCGATAGGAAGATGCCGGTGTCAGAGGCGATAGGAAGACGCCGGCGTCAGAGGCGATAGGAAGACGCTGGCGTCAGAGGCGATAGGAAGATGCCGGTGTCAGAGGCGATAGGAAGATGCTAGTGTCAAAGGCGATGGGAAGACGCTGGCGTCAGAGGCGATGGGAAGACGCTGGCGTCAGAGGCGATGGGAAGACGCTGGGGTCAGAGGCGATGGGAATACGCTGGGGTCAGAGGCGATGGGAAGATGCCGGTGTCAGAGGTGATAGGAAGATGCCGGTGTCAGAGGCGATAGGAAGACGCTGGCACCGGAGGCGATTTTCTTTATTTGCATTTTCATCGTTTTCAGTTCCTCCGTCGATTCTCGGAGCCGGATCCGTCCATGAAGTGACGGTGAAGGAGGGCGCGGAGGTGGAGCTGCTGTGCAGGACGTCAGGGCTCCCGGCCCCCCACGTGGAATGGACCAAGGACGATCAGTAAGTGGCGGCTCACGTGAGCGCACAGGACCCCTGATGGCCTTGGTGCAGGGTCGGCATCTTTTTGTGGTGTGGCTTGGGCTCGGGAAGGGTTAACCCTCGCACACATGTTCCGTGGCCTCCACATCTGGGTGCGTTCATGGTCTCGGGGAGGACGGAGCACTCTTTCATGGGAACCTGTTCTCACTCATCAAGGTGTCATTAAGGAGGTGAGAGAGACGGCCGGCCCAGCATTATCCGCGGCACGCCGGGCACATGTGCAGATGACTAATGCCGGAGGAAGCCATGAGCTCACCCCCCGCCTGACACTTTCTTCCCCCACTTTCCTCCTCATCGCTGCTCCTCTTGCTTTTTTTCTTGCAGCGTGCAGTTTGACAACTTGCTTTTTATTTTTTATATTAGGAGGTGCCCTTACCGGCAGCCATTTATACCCATGTCGGTGCCTACGGGCCATTCCGCCCCTTTGTGGCTGCAATGACCAGTACGTGCCCACTGCTGTATGGGCCGAGGCCATAAGCGTGTGCCACTTTCGGGGGAGGGTGGAGGGTCGGAGTGAATGTGATGACACAGGACAGGGCGGCAGAGGAGGATGGGAGCGGGGATCCGGCACCTGCGAGATCCGGCAGCTGCTGCCGTCCATCCGGGGGCTGACCCTCCTTAGAAACCGCAGCAAAACAGAACAGCTCTGGGGGTCCTCCTGGCAGCCATGTATCCTCGGGGTCCCTGTACGGAGGAGGGAGGGGGCGGCCGTGCGGTGCGAGAAGCATCTGCCGCCAAGACAAATCCTCATATCCTCCTGCTAGAATCATTCACAGTGACCAGTGTAATAGCAGCCACACCGGCTCGCAGCACGGACCGCACAGACCAGCGCAGCAGTCACTGGCACGCAGCACGGACTGTACAGACCAGCACAGCAGTCACTGGCACGCAGCACGGACTGTACAGACCAGCGCAGCAGTCACTGGCACGCAGCACGGACTGTACAGACCAGCGCAGCAGTCACTGTACGCAGCACGGACTGCACAGACTAGCGCAACAGTCACTGTATGCAGCACGGACTGCACAGACCAGCGCAGCAGTCACTGGCACGCAGCACGGACCACTCAGACGACCCCCAGATATACCAGCGCGGCAGTCACTGGGACGCAGCACGGACCACACAGACCAGCGCAGCAGTCACTGGCACGCAGCACAGACCGCACAGACTGACCCCAGATATACCAGCGCAGCAGTCACTGGCACACAGCACGGACCGCACAGACAACTCCACATCTACCAGCGCAGCAGTCACTGGCACGCAGCATGCACCGCACAGACCAGCGCGGAAGTCACATAGATCATAACCTGGAAAACAAGTGTCCATCAAATGCAACCGAAGGGTCAATAAAAAAGAGAAAGGGCACAACCACAATGCATGATCCAGTCCACCCCGCAGAACTCACCTCACCCTCCTGATCCCACCAGACCAAAGACAAAGGACTTCACACAATTACATCACGATTTATGTTATTTTGCTCTAAAAAAATATCTCAGCCTTATCTGAAGCCATTAATATGTACCACTGTGACTGCTCCTGAGGTCAACTGTTTATATAGTCACTGCTCTTACCGCAAAGAACCAGCTTCTGGGTTCAGCTCTTCATATTGTCACTGCTCTTACTGTAGAGAACCAGCTCCTGGGTTCAGCTGTTCATATAGTCACTGCTCTTACTGTAGAGAACCAGCTCCTGGGTTCAGCTGTTCATATAGTCACTGCTCTTACTGTAGAGAACCAGCTCCTGGGTTCAGCTGTTCATATAGTCACTGCTCTTACTGTAGAGAACCAGCTCCTGGGTTCAGCTGTTCATATAGTCACTGCTCTTACTGTAGAGAACCAGCTCCTGGGTTCAGCTGTTCATATAGTCACTGCTCTTACTGTAGAGAACCAGCTCCTGGGTTCAGCTGTTCATATAGTCACTGCTCTTACTGTAGAAAACCAGATCCTGGGTTCAGCTGTTCATATAGTCACTGCTCTTACTGTAGAGAACCAGCTCCTGGGTTCAGCTGTTCATATAGTCACTGCTCTTACTGTAGAAAACCAGCTCCTAGGTTCAGCTGCTCATAAAGTCACTGCTCTTACTGTAGAGAACCAGCTCCTGGGTCCAGCTGTTTATATAGTCACTGCTCTTACTGTAGAGAACCAGCTCCTGGGTTCAGCTGTTTATATAGTCACTGATCTTACTGTAGAGAACCAGCTACTGGGTTCAGCTATTCATGTAATCACTGCTCTTACTGTAGAGAACCAGCTCCTGGGCTCAGCTGCTCAAAAAGTCACTGATCTTACTGTAGAGAACCAGCTCCTGGGTTCAGCTGTTCATATAGTCACTGCTCTTAAGGGGGCTTTACACAGTAGCGATATCGCTAGCAATTTCTAGCGATAGCGACCGTGTAAGTACCCGCCCCCGTCGCGCATGCGATTGTTTGTGATCGCTGCTGTAGCGAACATTATCGCTACGCAGCGTCACACATACTTACCTGGTTGGCGTCGTCGCTGTGACTGCCGAACAATCCCTCCTTCAAGGGGGAGGGACGTTCGGCATCACAGCGACGTCACCACAACGTCACTAAGCGGCCGGCCAATCAAAGCAGAGGGGCGGAGATGAGCAGGACGTAACATCCCGCCCACCTCCTTCCTTCCTCATTGGGGCCGGCGGCAGGTAAGGGGACGTTCCTCGCTCCTGCGGTGTCACACATAGCGATGTGTGCTGCCGCATGAGCGATGAACCACAACGCTAAACAACCCTTACCGATTTTTGACTTTGGGACGACCTCTCCATGGTGAACGATTTTCACTATTTTTGAGGTCGCCTAAGGTCGCTGGTAAGTATTACACGCTGCGATATCGTTAATGACGCCGGATGTGCGTCACTAACAACTTGACCCCGGCGACCAAACATTAACAATATCGTAGCGTGTAAAGCCCCCTTCTTCGGCGCTCCATTGGGAGACCCAGACGATTGGGGTGTATAGCACTGCCCTCCGGAGGCCACACAAAGCATTACACTAAAAAGTGTAAGGCCCCTCCCCTTCTGGCTATACACCCCCAGTGGGATCACTGGCTCACCAGTTTTCTGCTTTGTGCGAAGGAGGTCAGACATCCACGCATAGCTCCACTGTTTAGTCAGCAGTAGCTGCTGACTCTATCGGATGGAAGAAAAGAGAGCCCATATGGGGCCCCCAGCATGCTCCCTTCTCACCCCACTTGCGGTTTGTAAGGTTGAGGTACCCATTGCGGGTACGGAGGCTGGAGCCCACATGCTGCTTTCCTTCCCCATCCCCCTGAGGGGCTCTGTGGAAGTGGGATCTTACCGGCCCCCGAACCCTGAGGCCGAGCTCCATCCACAGACCCAGAGACCCTGCTGGAGGAGCTGAGTACAGTCAGGGACAAGGCCCTGCAACGTTCAGGTACTCTGTGTCCCCGCACAGACAGGCCACGCACACTCCAGGCTTGCTGGGTGTGCTAGTGCGCCGGGGGCACTAGCGCTGCGCGCTCGGGTTAGAGTCACTGCAGCTTAGCTGAGTGATTTTTGTCTTGGGAACTACCGCGCCGGCCGCTCCGGGAGCGGCGGCGCCGCTGGGACTTGTAGTGCGCCGGGGACTCGCGCTGCCCGCGCTTTTACGGCGGCAGCGCTCATAAATCTAGTCCCCGGTTTTTGCGGCCTAGCTCCGCTTCGTTCCCGCCCCCACCCTGTCAATCAGGGAAAGGGAAAGACGCTGTGCAATAGGCAGCGCCGAGGGCTGGAGCCTGATTTACATGCTCCAGCCCTCTCACTGGGCACAGTGGGGACGCAAGTTTCCCGCTCTTGGTCTCAACACGCCCAGGGACCGCCCCTCTCCACAGGACGCCGGCAGCCATTCCTGCATGCAGTCTGGCTGGAGAACGGACACAGGCTCTGGGGGACTCAGACAAGGGACTCTGGCGACCACACACCCGCGTTTATGCGGGCGGTAAGCTGCACATAAGTGCTGGCCCCACTAGTGCCACAGTGTTATTTGGTGCATTTTTTCCCTGTACCATATATATTTATATTGCACTGTACAGTCGCTTCTTGGCTTATACCCTCATTGCTCTGAGGAGACAACAACATGTCATCCGCAAAACGCAAGGGTGCCAAGGCACAGGCGGTACGCACTGCTTGTGCCGCATGTGGGGCTAATCTACCGGCAGGTTCCAATGACCCCCATTGTGTGCAATGTTCAATCCCTGTGCCACTTCGTCAGCCAGAGTCTATGGTAGTAGTGGCCCAGGCAGAGACGCCTGTGAACCCTGCCCCGGTGACGGGGACAGAATTTGCAGTTTTTGCTGATAAGATGTCTGTGACTATGACAAAAATCCTGGAGACCTTGCAGTCCAGGCCAGTTTCTCAGACCATGGACACTGCTGTGTCTATGCTCTCCGGTCCCCCTCAGTTGGAACTAATCCGTACTTCAAGGGGGTCCCAGGCATCACAGGCTGAAGACTCTGACTCGGATGACAGTCCCAGGCAGCCTAAGCGGGCTCGCTGGGAAAGACCCTCGCCGTCATCACACTGGTCAGGGTCTCAGCGAGACGAGGCTCTGTATGAGGAGACAGAGGTGGGTGATCAGGAGTCTAGTCCTGACACCGCACTCAATTTGGATACGCCAGATGGTGACGCTATGGTAAATGACCTTATAGCGGCCATCAATAGGCTGTTGGATATTTCTCCCCCAGCCCCTTCTGCTGAGGAGGCAGCGGCACAGCAGGAGAAGTTCCAGTTCCGGTATCCTAAGCGTAAATTGAGTACTTTTCTGGACCACTCTGACTTCAGAGAATCAGTCCAGAAACATCATGCTTACCCAGATAAGCGTTTCTCCAAACGTCTTAAGGATACACGTTATCCCTTTCCCTTATGTGTTTCTGTGAGGCAAATCCCGGGATATGAAGGTGAATTATGACTCCAGTCATAATCCCTCATCACTCCCTGGCAGTGCCCCCTCCCTTCTTGTTCTCAGTGTTCCACTTACACCTCCATGGCCATGTCCTGTGATATGGAGATGAGGTGGTGTGGGAACAAAGGACACAGGATGACTCCCTGCCGTCACCCTGTAACAAGAGTTGTATCTCATTACAAGGCTATGGAAATAGCCAGACAGAACGACTCCAGTAAAAAATGGTTCATATCTCGCAAGCCATATTTCCGATAAATATGGCAACCATAAAAATGGTGTCTCTGCATGCGGACGATGCCGGCACACCCTTTTTATGGGAGCAGGACATTGGGAAATGCCCCAGGCGTGATATCAGCCAATGGGGAACTGGCAGACAGGTCATGAGTCCCCTCGTTCTGTAGCTAAATTCATAACTGTCACAATGAGAGCATTGGCGTCTGCCTACGACGCTCCCAGGCAAAGTTATGGCCAATATCCCCTTTGCTGGATAATTCTGATCCATGCAGGGGGAGTGGCAGTGCTTCCCTGTGAGGTCACTAAGGTAGGAGGGGACCTGGATTGCCCAGGTTGATAACCCTACTTCGGCCATTTTCCAGTGGTCTTTTCGCTGGGGGCACGTGTAGGAAACATCTGTGGGAAGGATCCTAGAAACCTGGGTACAGCGCCCCCCTGTGGCCAGACGCAACAAGGTAACTGCTGGAACTGTGTATGCCTGTTTGTAACCCATGCTTTGATTGTAACTGTACTCTGACATATGTATATTCTGTAGATTCCCTATTGTATATATTGTAGTTTCTAGTGTGCTTTAGGCTGATTAAATTATATAATTAATCTTGGGCTGTTCTGTTATCTCGATCTTGAATCCCACGTCTGTGTGTTCGGCTAATAGTTACCGTAAATCGGTTGGTGGCAGCGAATTGTGCCAAGGATTATTGTGGGGAGGCCAGTGAGATTCGGGGAGATTTTATATATTCCGCCCGCGGAGGTCGGGGGAATATATACCTTACTCTCACCGGGGACCCTTCAATAATCGGCATAAGTAGTATAGCGGCCTCCTTGCTTATGGTCGGGCAATTCCATAATTGGCCTGACTATAAGAGGGGCGCTAGAGAGCGCGTCACGTGCTCTGTCTGTCGGTCGGGAGGTATAAAGGAGGGGTGACCCCCACTTGTTACCCCCCGATTGTGACGTACTGGTAGCCAGCGCGGGGGATTTCTGAGTGACCCCCCCCCGGTGGTTTGTGACATATTGGTGGCATAGCGGTGGGATCGAGATAATAGTGTGTGTGAGTGTGAGACCCATACTCCCAGACACTAAAGACTGCCTGCAGCAGCTGTGGCTGCTGGGGTCTTCAGACTAGCTCAACACTAGAGTGTCAGAGTGCAGATACTGTAAGGTGTGTGGAGGCATCAGGTGTCAGTTCTGTGTCAGTGACCAAAAGTCTGCAAGAATGGCTGATGGCACCAGGAGCAGAGCTATGCAACTGGCCAATGCTAAAGCAGGAGCCGAAGAGAGGGAGGACGGTGCTGTGGGCAGTAATGAGGAGGTTGCCCACGAGTCCTCCAGGAGCTCGACGCCAGAAAACCGTTCTGCAGAGGACAGCGCACAAGCTGGCAATTATGGACAAGATGAGGAGCAGCTCACCCAAGGGTCCTCAACGAGCCAGATGCCAGCCCTCCGCTCTGCAAGGGACAGTGAATCACCAGGCTCCGCAGCGGGCCGCAGATCACCACGTGCCATTCCACCGAGCCTGGGAGGCTCGGATAGCCTTCTTCAAATGGCTATGGCCCTTCTCCAGGCTGGAGACCAGAAGGGCTACAAGGAACTCCTGGCAGAGCGCAGGGCAGAGCGGCACGCAGAGCGTGAGGCTGCGGAGCGAGAGCGGCAGGCAGCGCGTGAAGAGCGAGAGCGAGAGCGACAGGCAGACCGTGACTACCAGCTGCAGCTAGCTCAGCTCCGGCCCTCATCAGCCACATGTGACCTTCAAAACACCAAACTTCCAAAGGTCCGTGTTGAGGACTTCCCAGTGCTGGAGAAGGATGGAGACTTGGACTCTTTCCTGACTGCTTTTGAACGGACTTGCTTGCAGCACCATCTGAACAAGGACCAGTGGGCCAAGTACCTGACCCCCCGTTTAAGGGGTAAGGCCCTGGATGTCCTTGGGGACTTGCCTGCTGAGGCAGATCAGGGCTACGACACCATCAAGCGGGCCCTGATCCAACAGTACAACCTCACCCCGGAATCCTACCGCAAGAAGTTCCGGAGCCTACAGAAGGGACCAAAGGACTCCTGGGCTGACCACAGGCGGGCACTTGCCCGAGCTGCCGACCACTGGACCCAAGGCCTGCAGCTTTCCACCGGACCGGAGATCCTGGACTTGTTCATCACGGAGCAACTCTTGTGGAACTGCCCTGAGGATCTCCGCCAGTTCATCCGAGACCAGAAGCCAAAGGGGTCCACGGCTACAGCTGCCCTTGCCGATGACTACACCAACAACCGGGCTCCTGAAGCCAGGAGAGCAGCCACCAGCAGCACCTGGAGAGGGGGTAAGATGAATTCTGCGACTGCCCCACCTGCCCCTAGACTGCAGGGGGTGTCCCCCTCAACTCCCCTCTCCAGGCCCGTGGCAGAACCAAGACGGTGCCACCAGTGCAACCTACCTGGACACTTCAAGGCCATGTGCCCTCAGCGTCCCAAGGCCCCGGCTCCGTCCCCGTCCCAAGGGCCGCCCAAGGTGTATTGTGTGGGTGGGGGTGGTGGTAGGTCCCTGGACAGCTTCCAACCTGTCACCGTCGGCCGGTCTGTGACCATAGGACTGCGAGACAGCGCCTCGGAGGTGACTCTGGTGCGGCCTGAGATGGTGTCCCCCCAAGACTTGATCCCTGGAAAAACCCTCGCTGTCTCCGGGATTGGAGGCACTGACCCGGCGCTGCCTGTTGCTGACATTTATGTGGACTGGGGCGCAGGGCGAGGGGTGAGGGAGGTGGGGGTAACTGATCGGATCCCTGCAAACGTGCTACTTGGGACAGATTTGGGGCAGATAACCTCCCAGTTTGGGCCCCAACCAAGGGCTGAACCTTCAGCCAGTACTGACATGCCTCCGGACAATGTTAATGTGTTATCTATGAATGATGTAAGGGAGGAGGGAGTGAACTCTGATATTTCTGCTTGCATAGACACCATAGACACACACTCAGCTGCAGCTGTGACAGGGGAGGGGGTCAGAGAAAGGTGTGACAATGCCTCTACAAGTAACCAGCCTGTGAGCTGGGATCTGTTGCCCTCTGCAGGGATAAGCAGAGAGCAGGGTGCTGCAGGGGGAGGACCAGTGTGTGGGGTGGGGGCTACCACAGCAAATGTGGGGTCCCCAGAGATTTCACAGCGGGGTTCTGTTGCTGCAGGAGGGGAACAGGCAGGTGAGATTGGGGCCGGTCCAGGAGCGGAAGTGCTCCCAGGTAAGATCTCGGTGCATGGTTCCCCCACAACCGGGGTGTCAGGAAGCCAGGTCGGTCTGCCTGAACCGGCGACTTGGTCAGGAACGGAGGAGGAGCAGGCACGACCCACGGTCGCAGCGGCTGTGGCCGCTGTCACCCGCAGTGGGAGTGCTGGAAGCCAAGGGGCCTCCCGGAGGTCCGATAGCTCTTCCCCTTCTGACCAAGTGGCAGCCGAGTCAGGTGGAGGCCAGGACACAGGTCCCGGGGTACTGACCGAAGATGTGACAGTCTCGTCGATTCTGGCCACATCTAGTCAGGGGTTTCAGGCAGCGTTAGAAGCTGACGACAGCCTGAAAGCTCTTAAGGAGCAGGCGGCACAGCCTCCCTCGGACTCGGACCCGGAGCGAGTGGTCTGGGACCAAGGACGGCTGTACCGGGCCACGGTCCAGCAGGGTTCACCGGAGGCGTGGCCCAGGGACCGACAGTTGGTGGTACCCTATCCGTTCCGGACGGAGTTGTTGCGGATCGCACATGAGATTCCGATGGCCGGACACCTAGGGATCGCTAAGACCAAGGCCAGGTTAAACCAGCATTTCTACTGGCCAAAAATGGGGGCCGATGTGGCTGCCTACTGCCGTTCGTGTGAAACCTGTCAGAGAGTGGGGAAGGCGGGGCCACGCCCCAAAGCCCCACTGGTATCTCTGCCAATCATCGATGAGCCTTTCAGGAGGGTGGCTGTGGATCTGGTCGGCCCGCTGGCCATCCCCAGCAGCTCCGGGAAACGCTTCATACTGACGGTAGTGGACTATGCCACCCGGTACCCAGAAGCAGTGGCCTTGTCGTCCATTCGGGCTGACAAGGTGGCCACCGCATTGCTGGAGATTTTCTCCCGAGTGGGTTTTCCCCAGGAAATGCTCACTGACCGGGGGACCCAATTCATGTCCCAGCTGATGGAGGCCCTCTGTAAGCAAGTCCAGGTGCGACATCTGGTGGCCAGCCCGTACCATCCACAGACTAATGGCCTGTGCGAGCGGTTCAATGGCACCTTAAAGCAGATGCTTAAGATGTTGGTCGACTCCCATGGGCGTGACTGGGAGCGGTATCTCCCACACCTGTTATTTGCTTACCGGGAGGTTCCACAGGCCTCAACAGGATTCTCACCGTTTGAGCTCCTGTACGGGCGACGTGTGCGGGGCCCCCTGGCTCTGGTGAAAGAGGCTTGGGAAGGGGATTTGGCCACCCCTGGAGTGTCGGTTATCGAGTATGTCATGCGCTTCCGGGACAAAATGCAGGCCTTGACGCAACTGGTACACGACAATATGGCTCAAGCCCAGGCCGATCAGAAGCGTTGGTACGACCAGAACGCTTGTGAGAGGACCTACCAAGTGGGTCAAAAGGTGTGGGTACTGGTCCCCGTACCACAGGACAAGCTTCAGGCAGCCTGGGAAGGCCCATACCTCGTGTACCAGCAGCTCAACCCTGTAACGTACCTGGTCACCCTGGACCCTGCCCGTGGAAGGCGGAAGCCCTTCCATGTGAACATGATGAAGGCACATCATGAGCGGGAGGCATGTGCGCTCCCCGTGTGCAACCTGCCCGAGGAGGGAGAAGCGGAAACCCTCTTGGATATGCTAGCCCAGGTTAGGGCAGGCGGATCCATTGAGGATGTGGAGGTTGGCCACCAGCTCTTGGAGGACCAACGGTCCCAGCTGTGGGCCACCCTACACCCCTTCCGGGGGTTGTTTACCAACCAGCCCGGAAGGACTGACTTGGCTGTCCATCACGTGGACACTGGGGATCATCCCCCGATCCGGCGTTCAGCATATCGGGTCTCCCTGGAGGTGCAGCAACACATGCGCCAGGAGATTGACGAGATGCTGAAGCTGGGGGTGATCCAGGCATCCAACAGCGCTTGGGCCTCGCCTGTAGTCCTCGTCCCTAAGAAGGACCGAACCACTCGGTTCTGCGTGGACTACAGGGGGCTCAATGCGGTCACGGTCGCCGATGCGTACCCAATGCCACGCATCGATGACCTGCTCGATCAGTTGGCCGGGGCTCAGTACCTGACCATCATGGATCTGAGCCGGGGATATTGGCAGATCCCCCTGACTCGCAAGGCCAGGGAACGCTCTGCCTTTATTACCCCATTTGGACTGTACGAGTCCACGGTGATGCCATTCGGGATGAGGAATGCCCCTGCCACTTTCCAGCGGATGGTCAACACCCTGCTCAAGGGACTTGAAGGGTACGCGGCCGCGTACCTGGATGACATTGCCGTCTTCAGTCCCACCTGGGAGGACCACCTAGAGCATCTAGCACAGGTGCTCAGGCGGATCCACCGGGCAGGTTTGACCATCAAGCCGGGAAAGTGTCAGCTGGCCATGAGCGAGGTCCAGTACCTCGGTCACCGGGTAGGCGGGGGAACACTGAAGCCCGAGCCTGAGAAAGTGGAGGCCATCGCATCCTGGCCCACCCCCAGGACCAAGAAGCAGGTGATGTCCTTCTTGGGGACCGCTGGGTACTATAGGAGGTTTGTTCCATGCTATAGTAGCCTGGCAAAGCCCTTGACGGACCTCACCAAGAAGAAGCTGCCCTCTGCAGTCGATTGGACAATGGACTGCGAGACAGCCTTCCGGGCCCTAAAGGACGCCCTGTCCAGCCCGCCCGTGCTACAGGCAGCCGACTTCACGCGGCCGTTTGTAGTACAGACCGACGCCAGTGACTTCGGCCTCGGTGCGGTGCTCAGCCAGGTGGACTCTGCGAGCCAAGAGCACCCAGTCTTGTACCTGAGCAGGAAGCTGTTACCAAGGGAAGTTGCCTATTCCACGATGGAGAAGGAGTGCCTGGCCATAGTGTGGGCCCTGCAGCGTCTGCAACCCTATCTATACGGGCGCCACTTCATCGTGGAGACGGACCACAATCCCCTCAGCTGGTTGCACACCGTCTCTGGGACGAATGGGCGATTGTTGCGATGGAGCCTTGCGCTCCAGCAATACAACTTCACCATTCGCCACAAAAGGGGCCGTGACCACGGTAACGCAGACGGGCTGTCCCGACAAGGAGAGGTCGCGGACGGGCGCACGGGGGAACACCGGAGTGTGCTGCCCCCTAGCGCCCTCAAAAGGGGGGAGGTGTGAGGCAAATCCCGGGATATGAAGGTGAATTATGACTCCAGTCATAATCCCTCATCACTCCCTGGCAGTGCCCCCTCCCTTCTTGTTCTCAGTGTTCCACTTACACCTCCATGGCCATGTCCTGTGATATGGAGATGAGGTGGTGTGGGAACAAAGGACACAGGATGACTCCCTGCCGTCACCCTGTAACAAGAGTTGTATCTCATTACAAGGCTATGGAAATAGCCAGACAGAACGACTCCAGTAAAAAATGGTTCATATCTCGCAAGCCATATTTCCGATAAATATGGCAACCATAAAAATGGTGTCTCTGCATGCGGACGATGCCGGCACACCCTTTTTATGGGAGCAGGACATTGGGAAATGCCCCAGGCGTGATATCAGCCAATGGGGAACTGGCAGACAGGTCATGAGTCCCCTCGTTCTGTAGCTAAATTCATAACTGTCACAATGAGAGCATTGGCGTCTGCCTACGACGCTCCCAGGCAAAGTTATGGCCAATATCCCCTTTGCTGGATAATTCTGATCCATGCAGGGGGAGTGGCAGTGCTTCCCTGTGAGGTCACTAAGGTAGGAGGGGACCTGGATTGCCCAGGTTGATAACCCTACTTCGGCCATTTTCCAGTGGTCTTTTCGCTGGGGGCACGTGTAGGAAACATCTGTGGGAAGGATCCTAGAAACCTGGGTACAGCGCCCCCCTGTGGCCAGACGCAACAAGGTAACTGCTGGAACTGTGTATGCCTGTTTGTAACCCATGCTTTGATTGTAACTGTACTCTGACATATGTATATTCTGTAGATTCCCTATTGTATATATTGTAGTTTCTAGTGTGCTTTAGGCTGATTAAATTATATAATTAATCTTGGGCTGTTCTGTTATCTCGATCTTGAATCCCACGTCTGTGTGTTCGGCTAATAGTTACCGTAAATCGGTTGGTGGCAGCGAATTGTGCCAAGGATTATTGTGGGGAGGCCAGTGAGATTCGGGGAGATTTTATATATTCCGCCCGCGGAGGTCGGGGGAATATATACCTTACTCTCACCGGGGACCCTTCAATAATCGGCATAAGTAGTATAGCGGCCTCCTTGCTTATGGTCGGGCAATTCCATAATTGGCCTGACTATAAGAGGGGCGCTAGAGAGCGCGTCACGTGCTCTGTCTGTCGGTCGGGAGGTATAAAGGAGGGGTGACCCCCACTTGTTACCCCCCGATTGTGACGTACTGGTAGCCAGCGCGGGGGATTTCTGAGTGACCCCCCCCCGGTGGTTTGTGACAGTTTCCACCTCTGGCACTCTTGCCCAGAGTGTTACGCAAGATCAGATCCGATTGCGGCCGCGTCATACTCGTCGCCCCAGACTGGCCGAGGAGGTCGTGGTATCCGGATCTGTGGCATCTCACGGTCGGCCAACCGTGGGCACTACCAGACCGTCCAGACTTACTGTCCCAAGGGCCGTTTTTCCATCGGAATTCTGCGGCCCTGAACCTGACTGTGTGGCCATTGAGTCCTGGATCCTAGCGTCTTCAGGATTATCCCAAGGGGTCGTGGCCACCATGAGACAAGCTAGGAAGTCCACTTCTGCTAAGATCTACCACAGAACGTGGAGGATATTCTTATCCTGGTGCTCTGCACAAGGAGTATCCCCCTGGCCATTCGCGTTACCTACTTTTCTTTCCTTCCTGCAATCTGGGTTGGAAAAGGGCTTGTCGCTCGGCTCCCTTAAAGGGCAAGTCTCGGCACTATCCGTGTTTTTTCAGAAGCGTCTAGCACGACTTTCTCAGGTGCGCACGTTCCTGCAGGGGGTTTGTCATATCGTACCTCCGTACAGGCGGCCGTTAGATCCGTGGGATCTAAACAAGGTCCTTGTTGCTCTCCAGAAGCCGCCTTTCGAGCCTCTGAGGGATGTGTCACTTTCTCGACTCTCACAGAAAGTGGCCTTTCTGGTAGCGGTCACGTCTCTTCGGAGAGTGTCCGAACTAGCAGCGCTGTCATCCAAGGCTCCTTTCCTGGTGTTCCACCAGGACAAGGTAGTGCTGCGCCCCATTCAGGAGTTTCTCCCGAAGGTGGTATCCTCTTTTCATCTTAATCAGGATATCTCCTTGCCTTCCTTTTATCCGCATGCAGTTCATCGGTATGAAAAGGATTTACATTTGTTGGATCTGGTGAGAGCACTCAGAATCTACATTTCCCGCACGGCGCCCCTGCGCCGTTCGGATGCACTCTTTGTCCTTGTCGCTGGTAAGCGCAAAGGGTCGCAGGCTTCCAAAGCCACCCTGGCTCGATGGATCAAAGAACCAATTCTTGAGGCCTACCGTTCTGCGGGGCTTCCGGTTCCATCAGGGCTGAAGGCCCATTCTACCAGAGCCGTGGGTGCGTCCTGGGCATTACGACACCAGGCTACGGCTCAACAGGTGTGCCAGGCAGCTACCTGGTCGAGTCTGCACACTTTCACCAAACATTATCAGGTGCATACCTATGCTTCGGCGGACGCCAGCCTAGGTAGAAGAGTCCTGCAGGCGGCAGTTGCCTCCCCGTAGGGGAGGGCTGTCTTTGCAGCTCTAACATGAGGTATTTCTTTACCCACCCAGGGACAGCTTTTGGACGTCCCAATCGTCTGGGTCTCCCAATGGAGCGCCGAAGAAGAAGGGAATTTTGTTACTTACCGTAAATTCCTTTTCTTCTAGCTCCTATTGGGAGACCCAGCACCCGCCCTGTTGTCCTTCGGGATTTTTGGTTGTTTTTCGGGTACACATGTTGTTCATGTTGAATGGTTTCAGTTCTCCGACGTATCTTCGGAGTGAATTTGTTTAAACCAGTTATTGGCTTTCCTCCTTCTTGCTTTTGCACTAAAACTGGTGAGCCAGTGATCCCACTGGGGGTGTATAGCCAGAAGGGGAGGGGCCTTACACTTTTTAGTGTAATGCTTTGTGTGGCCTCCGGAGGCAGTACTATACACCCAATCGTCTGGGTCTCCCAATAGGAGCTAGAAGAAAAGGAATTTACGGTAAGTAACAAAATTCCCTTCTTTACTGAAGAGAACCAGCTCCTGGGTTCAGCTGTTCATATAGTCACTGCTCTTACTGTAGAGAACCAGCTCCTGGGTTCAGCTGTTCATATAGTCACTGATCTTACTGTAGAGAACCAGCTCCTGGGTCCAGCTGTTTATATAGTCACTGCTCTTACTGTAGAGAACCAGCTCCTGGGTTCAGCTGTTTATATAGTCCCTGATCTTACTGTAGAGAACCAGCTACTGGGTTCAGCTATTCATGTAATCACTGCTCTTACTGTAGAGAACCAGCTCCTGGGCTCAGCTGCTCATATAGTCACTGATCTTACTGTAGCGAACCAGCTACTGGGTTCAGCTATTCATGTAATCACTGCTCTTACTGTAGAGAACCAGCTCCTGGGTTCACCTGTTCATATAGTCACTGCTCTTATTGTAGAGAACCAGCTCCTGGATTCAGCTGCTCATATAGTCACTGATCTTACTGTAGAGAACCTACTACTGGGTTCAGCTATTCATGTAATCACTGCTCTTACTGTAGAGAACCAGCTCCTGGGTTCAGCTGCTCATATAGTCACTGATCTTACTGTAGAGAACCAGCTTCTGGGTTCAGCTATTCATGTAATCACTGATCTTACTGTAGAGAACCAGCTCCTGGGTTCAGCTGTTTATATAGTCACTGATCTTACTGTAGAGAACCAGCTACTGGGTTCAGCTATTCATGTAATCACTGCTCTTACTGTAGAGAACCAGCTCCTGGGCTCAGCTGCTCATATAGTCACTGATCTTACTGTAGAGAACCAGATCCTGGGTTCAGCTATTCATGTAATCACTGCTCTTACTGTAGAGAACCAGCTCCTGGGTTCAGCTGTTTATATAGTCACTGCTCTTACTGTAGACAACCAGCTCCTGGGTCCAGCTGTTTATATAGTCACTGCTCTTACTGTAGAGAACCAGCTCCAAAGTTCAGCTGTTTATATAGTCACTGCTCTTACTGTAGAGAACCAGCTCCTGGGTTCAGCTGTTCATGTAGTCACTGCTCTTACTGTAGAGAACCAGCTCCTGGGTTCAGCTGTTCATAAAGTCACTGCTCTTACTGTAGAGAACGAGCTCCTGGGTTCAGCTGTTCATAAAGTCACTGCTCTTACTGTAGAGAACCAGCTCCTGGGCTCAGCTGCTCATATAGTCACTGATCTTACTGTAGAGAACCAGCTCCTGGGTTCAGCTGTTCATATAGTCACAGCTCTTACTGTAGAGAACCAGCTCCTGGGTTCAGCTGTTCATATAGTCACTGCTCTTACTGTAGAGAACCAGCTCCTGGCTTCAGCTGCTCATATAGTCACTGATCTTACTGTAGAGAACCAGCTACTGGGTTCAGCTATTCATGTAATCACTGCACTTACTGTAGAGAACCAGCTCCTGGGCTCAGCTGCTCATATAGTCACTGATCTTACTGTAGAGAACCAGCTACTGGGTTCAGCTATTCATGTAATCACTGCTCTTACTATAGAGAACCAGCTCCTGGATTCAGCTGTTCATATAGTCACTGCTCTTACTGTAGAGAACCAGCTCCTGGGTTCAGCTGCTCATATAGTCACTGATCTTACTGTAGAGAACCAGCTACTGGGTTCAGCTATTCATGTAATCACTGATCTTACTGTAGAGAACCAGCTCCTGGGTTCAGCTATTCATGTAATCACTGCTCTTACTGTAGAGAACCAGCTCCTGGGTTGAGCTGTTCATATAGTCACTGCTCTAACTGTAGAGAGCCAGCTCCTGGGTCCAGCTGTTTATATAGTCACTGCTCTTACTGTAGAGAACCAGCTCCTGGGTTCAGCTATTCATGTAATCACTGCTCTTACTGTAGAGAACCAGCTCCTGGGTTGAGCTGTTCATATAGTCACTGCTCTAACTGTAGAGAGCCAGCTCCTGGGTCCAGCTGTTTATATAGTCACTGCTCTTACTGTAGAGAACCAGCTCCTGGGTTCAGCTGTTTATATAGTCACTGCTCTTACTGTAGAGAACCAGCTCCTGGGTTCAGCTGTTCATATAGTAACTGCTCTTACTGTAGAGAACCAGCTCCTGGGTCCAGCTGTTTATATAGTCACTGCTCTTACTGTAGAGAACCAGCTCCTAAGTTCAGCTGTTTATATAGTCACTGCTCTTACTGTAGAGAACCAGCTCCTGGGTTCAGCTGTTTATATAGTCACTGCTCTTACTGTAGAGAACCAGCTCCTGGGTTCAGCTGCTCATATAGTCACTGCTCTTACAGTAAAGAACCAGCTCCTGGGTTCAGCTGTTCATAAAGTCACTGCTCTTACTGTAGAGAACCAGCTCCTTGGTTCAGCTGTTTATATAGTCACTGCTCTTACTGTAGAGAACCAGCTCCTGGGTTCAGCTGTTCATATCGTCACTGCTCTTACTGTAGAGAACCAGCTCCTGGGTTCAGCTGCTCATATAGTCACTGATCTTACTGTAGAGAACCAGCTCCTGGGCTCAGATATTCATGTAATCACTGCTCTTACTGTAGAGAACCAGCTCCTGGGTTCAGCTGTTCATATAGTCACTGCTCTTACTGTAGAGAACCAGCTCCTGGGTTCAGCTGTTTATATAGTCACTGCTCTTACTGTAGAGAGCCAGCTCCTGGGTTCAGCTGCTCATATAGTCACTGATCTTACTGTAGAGAACCAGCTACTGGGTTCAGCTATTCATGTAATCACTGATCTTACTGTAGAGAACCAGCTCCTGGGTTCAGCTATTCATGTAATCACTGCTCTTACTGTAGAGAACCAGCTCCTGGGTTGAGCTGTTCATATAGTCACTGCTCTAACTGTAGAGAGCCAGCTCCTGGGTCCAGCTGTTTATATAGTCACTGCTCTTACTGTAGAGAACCAGCTCCTGGGTTCAGCTATTCATGTAATCACTGCTCTTACTGTAGAGAACCAGCTCCTGGGTTGAGCTGTTCATATAGTCACTGCTCTAACTGTAGAGAGCCAGCTCCTGGGTCCAGCTGTTTATATAGTCACTGCTCTTACTGTAGAGAACCAGCTCCTGGGTTCAGCTGTTTATATAGTCACTGCTCTTACTGTAGAGAACCAGCTCCTGGGTTCAGCTGTTCATATAGTAACTGCTCTTACTGTAGAGAACCAGCTCCTGGGTCCAGCTGTTTATATAGTCACTGCTCTTACTGTAGAGAACCAGCTCCTAAGTTCAGCTGTTTATATAGTCACTGCTCTTACTGTAGAGAACCAGCTCCTGGGTTCAGCTGTTTATATAGTCACTGCTCTTACTGTAGAGAACCAGCTCCTGGGTTCAGCTGCTCATATAGTCACTGCTCTTACAGTAAAGAACCAGCTCCTGGGTTCAGCTGTTCATAAAGTCACTGCTCTTACTGTAGAGAACCAGCTCCTTGGTTCAGCTGTTTATATAGTCACTGCTCTTACTGTAGAGAACCAGCTCCTGGGTTCAGCTGTTCATATCGTCACTGCTCTTACTGTAGAGAACCAGCTCCTGGGTTCAGCTGCTCATATAGTCACTGATCTTACTGTAGAGAACCAGCTCCTGGGCTCAGATATTCATGTAATCACTGCTCTTACTGTAGAGAACCAGCTCCTGGGTTCAGCTGTTCATATAGTCACTGCTCTTACTGTAGAGAACCAGCTCCTGGGTTCAGCTGTTTATATAGTCACTGCTCTTACTGTAGAGAGCCAGCTCCTGGGTTCAGCTGTTTCTATAGTCACTGCTCTTACAGCAAAGAACCAGCTCCTGGGTTCAGCTGTTCATATAGTCACTGCTCTTACTGTAGAGAACCAGCTCCTGGGTTCATCTGTTCATATAGTCACTGCTCTTACTGTAGAGAACCAGCTCCTGGGTTCAGCTGTTCATATAGTCACTGCTCTTACTGTAGAGAACCAGCTCCTGGGTTCAGCTGTTCATATTGTAACTGCTCTTACTGTAGAGAACCAGCTCCTGGGTTCAGCTGTTCATATAGTCACTGCTCTTACTGTAGAGAACCAGCTCCTGGGTCCAGCTGTTCATATAGTCACTGCTCTTACTGTAGAGAACCAGCTCCTGGGTTCAGCTATTCATGTAATCACTGCTCTTACTGTAGAGAACCAGCTCCTGGGCTCAGCTATTCATGTAATCACTGCTCTTACTGTAGAGAACCAGCTCCTGGGTTCAGCTGTTCATATAGTCACTGCTCTTACTGTAGAGAACCAGCTCCTGGGTTCAGCTGTTCATATAGTCACTGCTCTTACAGTAAAGAACCAGCTCCTGGGTTCAGCTGTTCATATAGTCACTGCTCTTACTGTAGAGAACCAGCTCCTGGGTTCAGCTGCTCATATAGTCACTGCTCTTACTGTAGAGAACCAGCTCCTGGGTTCACCTGCTCATATAGTCACTGCTCTTACTGTAGAGAACCAGCTCCTGGGTTCAGCTGCTCATATAGTCACTGCTCTTACTGTAGCGAACCAGCTCCTGGGCTCAGCTGTTTATATAGTCACTGCTCTTACTGTAGAGAACCAGCTCCTGGGTTCAGCTGTTC